>NC_045956.1:162858349-162940849 GCF_010909765.2 Amblyraja radiata
TAGGATATATGTTTGTATTGTATTATGGTAGTGGGTTCTGGTTTGTTTTATTGTAGTGTAATATTCTTTTTTAATAATTGAATACATTATTTGATAAATTAAAAAAAAACCTTTGTGTGAAACAGTTACCCCTCAGATTCCTATTAAATCTTTTCCCACTTCACTTTAAACCTATGTCCTCTGGTCCTCGATTCACATACTCTGGGAAAGAGACTGTGCATCTACCCGATCTATTCCTCTCATGTGTAGGAAGGAACTGCAGATGCTGGTTTAAACCAAAGATAGACACAAAAAACTGGAGTAACTCAATGGGACAGGCAGCATTTCTGGAGTGAAGGAATGGGTGACGTTTCGGGTCAAGACCCTTCTTATACACTTCAATAAGATCACCCCTCATCCTCCTGGCTCCAAGGAATAGAGTCCCAGCCCACTCAACCTCTCCCTATAGCTCAGACCCTCTAGTACTGGCAAACTGGTAGAGTGCTGATTTGGATAGAAAATTGGTTGGCAGACAGGAAACAAAGAGTAGGGATTAACGGGTCCCTTTCAGAATGGCAGGCAGTGACTAGTGGGGTACCGTAAGACTCGGTGCTGGGACCGCAGCTATTTACAATATACATCAATGATTTGGATGAAGGGATTCAAAGTAACATTAGCAAATTTGCAGATGGCATAAAGCTGGGTGGCAGTGTGAACTGTGAGGAGGATGCTATGAGAATGCAGGGTGACTTGGACAGGTTGGGTGTCCATCCATGGCGGATGCAGTTTAATGTGGATAAATGTGAGGTTATCCACTTTGGTAGCAAAAACAGGAAGACAAATTATTATCTAAATGGCGTCGTTGGGAAAAGGGGAAGTACAACGGGATCTGGGGGTCCTTGTTCATCAGTCAATGAAAATAAGCATGCAGGTACAGCAGGCAGTGAAGAAAGTAAATGGCATGTTGGCCTTCATAACAAGAGGAGTTGAGTATAGGAGCAAAGAGGTCCTTCTGCAGTTGTGTAGGGCCCTAGTAAGACCACACCTGGAGCATTGTGTGCAGTTTTGGTCTCCTAATTTGAGGAAGGACATTCTTGCTATTGAGTGCAGCGTAGGTTTACAAGGTTAATTCCCGGGATGGCAGAACTATCATATGCTGAGAGAATGGAGTGGCTGGGCTTGTATACTCTGGAGTTTAGAAGAACGAGAGGGGATCTTATTGAAACATATAAGATTATTAAGGGATTGGATTCGCTAGAAGCAGGAAACGTCCCCGATGTTGGGGGAGTCCAGAACCAGGGGCCACAGTTTAAGAATAAGGGGTAGGCCATTTAGAACGGAGACGAGGAAACACTTTTTCTCATAGAGAGTTGTGAGTCTGTGGAATTCTCTTTCTCAGAGAGCGGTGGAGGCCGGTTCTCTGGATACTTTCAAGAGAGAGCTAGATAGGGCTCTTAAAGATAGCCGAGTCAGGGGATATGGGGAGAAGGGAGGAACGGGGTACTGATTGGAATTGATCAGCCATGATCACATTGAATGGCGGTGCTGGCTCGAAGGGCCAAATGGCCTACTCTTGCACCTATTGTCTATTATCTATTGTCTATTATCCTCGTAAATCTTCTCTGTACCCTTTCCAGCTTGACACCATCTTTCCTATAGAACTGAACACAATACTCCAAATGCGGCCTCACCAAGGTCTTATATAACTGCAACATGACCTCCCAATTTCCATACTCAATATGTGAGAACAAACTGCAGATGCTGGTTTAAACCGAAGATAGACACAAAAAGCTGGAGTAACTCAGCAGGACAAGCAGCATCTTTGGTCGTTTCGGGTCAAGAGCCTTCTTCAGACTGGTTAGGGAGAAGGGAATCAAAAGATATAGATGGTGATGTGGAGAGATAAAGAACAATGAATGTTACAGCCCAGAGGTATGAATATTGATTTCTCTCACTTCAGGTAGCCTCGGCATTCCCTCTCTCTCTATCCCTCCTCCACCCAAGATGCACCAGCTTCTCATTTTCACCCTACAACCAACTTACAATGGCCTGTTGCCTTTATCATCGTTACTTTTTTGCATATCCTTCATTCATTGTTCTTCATCTCTCCACATCACCGTCTATATCTCTTGTTTCCCTTATCCCTATACTCAATGGCCGTTCAGATGATAGCCAATGTACGAAAAGCCTTCTTGACCACCCTATCGACATGTGACACTACTTTCAAGGAACTATGTGCAGTCATACATTCATACCACATGGAAACAAGCCCTTTGGCCCAACTCATCCAGATTCAGGGTACGTTTCTTCCCGGCTGTGGAGTCCTGACCCATCTACCTCACTGGAGATTGAACTATTGTTAATTGGATTTTATTGGATTTTATCTTGCACTTTCCTGTATCTGCCCACTGTGTACAGCTTTTAAAAAAAATATCATGTATAGTCTTTTCATTAAGTGGATAGTATGCCACAAAAAAGCTTTTCTTTGCACCTCCCTACACCTGACAATAATAAACGAAACTAAACGAAAACTTAAGAGGGTATGGACAAGAACAAACGTTTGTGAGTTTCATCAGAGTGCATTCATATATGTGTGTGGGCATCAGTGTGTGTGTGTCTGTGCACGAGAGTGTAAACTACATAAACAACAGAAACTCGTCTCCAATGTCATCAGATCTCTTTGCATTTAGACCAAAGCTTTGCTCTATCAAGACCACATGGTAACTGGTGGACAATGGCCAATCCTCATTAAAAATAATTCACTTACAGGCATCTTCTATTCCTCCGAACATGAGTGGAAGGAAGTCATTCTCAACCCTAAGGGAGCTCATCAGAAGAAGGGAAGAATTTATAATGCATTGCCAAAGGAAATGGCTGAGCCAAACAGCTTACATGGTTTCACAAAGATATTTGAGAAATTCATGGGAGAAAAGGAGTCAAGAAGTCCGAGTCCTGGCAGATAGATGGAGGGGAGGCTCATGTGAGGCAGGAATGGCAGCACACACAAGATGGGCTAAATGGTCTACCTCTGCTCTTTGTATACCATGTTTTTCTCCACGCATGCAGGCAAAAACCTTTGATTTGCAAATCCATAGTTCAAGCTGAGGAGATATTGCTGACAACTCAAATGAATTCCAGTTGTGTTGGTGGCTGGATCAGAGTACTTGCTGCAGATGGGAGACGCAGTGACTGAGCCACATGAGTTGTTTTATTTAAATATGGGCGTCTCCGTGCGATGACTTTAAATGATGTGGGAATGCAACTCAACCGGGACCATATCAATAGAATGAGACCTCCCAAGAGAAAATGCATGACTGCACTGATTGGAACAGTGTGCCCTTCCAAAGGGCGTTAAGATGGGAGGACCAGGCAGTGATTAAAGTATGATTCGCAGCTCTTGGTAAGCAACAGTAACAATGGCTTAATTGAGGCCAGTTGAAGCTGCCATTTTGAAAATCAATATAACTGCGAAGGTGGAAATGTAAAATAGAGGCAGAAAATGCTGGCAATGCTTAAGAGGTAAGGCCACAGTCATGGGAAGAGAAACAGAGTTAACATTTTAACATTTCATGTCGAAGACCCTTTATCATAAATGAGATGGAGAAAAAAGAATCTCGTTAAGCTGCAAGGAGGGCAGATGTCTCTGTTAGGTTAAGTCTGGTAAAAGCCACCATTTTATTCTGCTGGAGCTAAAGACTGGTATGAGTTAAAGATTCCTACACATTGACCACAAGACCATGTTGGTGCAATGATATAGATATATTATTGCAGTGTGGCACTTCTTCACTTCTGTGTAAACTCTTAACATTAGAAACGTTCTCAGTTTATTTGTTTTATGTGGCAATGATGTAAAGTATTTGCTGTTCTTGGGTGAGCTGGGGGCTAACGTGGGCCAACATGAAAAGAGTGACAATGCTCCCTTGTACAGGATTTTAAGTGACGGCCAAGGACTAGGATGGGAGTGGATGCATCGCTGGACGGATTCAGAGTCAGGCACTGAAACTGAGAGTAAAAAAACAGAAGAAAGAACCTTAAAACTGTTATAACCTTGCTTCTTCTCTTGTTGAGATTGATGATCTAGGATCTATCTAGGAGTGCACGTACATAGGTCCTTGAAAGTAGCATCGCAGGTAGATAAGGTGGTCAAAAATGCTTGGCGCCACGATGTGAGTGGAATCGCGCCATTACAGCTCCGCAAAAAACTGAATTTAAAACGGGGGTAAAAGGGTCAAACAAACGCACTTACCACAGGAGATCGATTGCGAACGGCTCCGGCAGCGTTTAAAAGGTGCGTGACGTCATCAGGCGCGCGATTTTAAGAAGAAATTATGACCCAGCGCTCCCCTCCCCCCACCACTGGAAAAAAATCTACGAGAAAGGAAACTGGCCTCAGCTCGGGTGCAGCTGCTGCTTCTCAAGAAGATGTCTCACAGAGGAAAGCTGAAATGGAGGAACTCAAGACTACCATTCTAGGTGAGATAAAGAAGCAGAGGAAGGAGTATATGGAGGAGATAAAGAAGCAGAGGAAGGAGTATATGGAGGAGATAAAAAGTTTAAAAGCGGATATGCTGGTGTCTCACGACAAAAATAAAGAAGATAAAGAAGACTTAATAAAACAAGTTATAACGACGGTAAAAAGTATGATGGATGAGTGGAAGGAAAAGGCTAATGCCGAGTTACAAACTCAAATTGAGGAGGTAAAGGATATAGCTGCTGGGATGGAAAGAAAGCTGGATGACAAGATAGATCCTACTATAATTTCGCTAGACCAACAAGGCGAAGCAATTAAAGAGCTAACTAAAATTGCTGAAGTGAATACTAAGGAGACCGAAAAACTCCGTGCCGAGAACAAACGCCTCTTAGAATTATTACGTAAAACAAACGAGAAATGTATTGATCTGGAGGGACGCCAACGCCGTAAAAATTTGCGTATAGTTGGTCTGAGCGAAGGTCGTGAGGGGAGTCAAGATCCTCGAAAATTTGTTGCAAAACTTTTAATGGATATTCTGAATTTGGATCATGAACCCCTGTTGAGCCGTGCACATAGGGCTCTAAGACGGGCCCCTGGGATAGGTTCATCGCCCAGACAAATGATTGTAAAAGTGGCCTTTGACCATGTCTTCGAAGAAATGATGAAGATAATAATAAAAAAGAGAAACCTGAAATACGAGGGAGACAACATCAGTATTTTTAGAGACTTCCCAGCAGAAGTGGCCAAGAAAAGAGCACTATTTAAAGAAACAAAAGGTATCCTGAGGAATTTACAGAATACTAAGAATCTGAGATATGGCTTGATGTACCCAGCAATACTGAGAGTAACTTATGATGACAAGGAATATCGTTTCGTTAAGCATACTGAAGCATTGAAATTCGCCCGAGGCATACAGCAGAAGCCAGAAGATGAAGAGAGAGAAGATGCGGAGGAAGAACCCGAGGGAGAAGGAGAGGACTGAACTTTTATCATCGACCTGTGGTTATGAAATACTCACTTAGAAGGAAGTGGAATAATGGGCATTTAGTAGTAGTTCTGTATTAATTATTAGAAAATATTTAATTATTCCATGATAATAGTATTACATATTATAGTATTAAATACAATTGATATTAGTAATTAGCAAATAGTAATATGAATAATAGAAATAATTACTAAGTACTAAGTATATAAAGTTAGTACCCCACCCCAATATATATAGCATTTGAGATAGGAGCTGGTATAATTAACATCTTTTTTTTTAATTAAAAAAACGGAAGTCTTTAGATTAATGGCCACGTTAGTGTGGCTTTCACCTTCACATACTACACACTATACAAGTGTAGTTTCTTTTTTTTCTGAGCACCCTATTAACACCCTTTACTTTTTTTTTATTATTGATATTTCTTATTGTTTTTGTTTTTTATTGATCTTATATTATATATTATTTGAATGTAGATGTGAAGGATATTGTGTATTTAGTTTAAGAAGACATAGATGCGGATTAAGGTGGATAGAAATTCTCATTGGATTGATGTCCGGGTGCAACGGGGAGCTGGGGGAGTCAAGAAGGCTACTCCAAAAAAAGCCGCCCTAATAGTAAAATGCATGATATAAAGGTGAAGACTGGGGGTGATGGAGTAACCTTCTGCAGTTGGAATGTAAAAGGAATTAATGAACCAATTAAAAGGGGAAAGGTGTTAGCTCAGTTGAACAGATTGAAGACAGATGTCATTTTCCTTCAAGAGACTCATCTTAAAAAAGATGCTCAACATAGATTAACAGCTAAATGGATTTCTAAGGTGTATCATTCTACATTTATTCATAAATCTAGAGGAGTTGCAATAATTATTCGCAAAGGTATACCTTTCATACAAAGTTCTATTATAGAGGATAAAGAAGGCAGATATGTAATAATTACAGGGGAATTATATTCAAAAAAGGTAATTTTAATGAATATATATGCCCCTAATTTTGATAATCCATTATTTTTTAAGAAAATATTTAATAATATTCCTATATCCACTCAACACAATTTAATAATTGGAGGTGATTTAAATTGTACTTTAGATAACTATCTAGATAGATCATCTGCAAAAAGGAAAGCTGCCTCGAAATCAAGTAAATTCATAAATGCTTTTATCAATACATCTAATATTAAAGACATCTGGAGGTTAGATAATCCATCCGGACGAGAATATTCTTTTTTCTCGCCCGTACATGGAACCTATTCGAGGATAGATTATTTTTTAATAGATTCTAAATTACTTCCTTTTACGTATGATGCAAAATATCATAATATTATCATCTCGGATCATGCGCCATTAACATTTAAGATAAAATTAAAAGATATATCTAATAAAACTACTACCTGGAGATTTAACCCTCAGATATTAAAGGACAATGACTGTTGTAAATATGTGATGGATCAGATTAAATTATTTTTTGAAACTAATGATAATCCTGAAACTTCTCCATCACTATTTTGGGACACATTTAAGGCATTCATGCGTGGCGCAATAATATCCGCACAAGCACATCTCAATAAAGAAAATCGAAAAATAGAACAAAATTTAGAAAATGAGATAAAACGTCTAGATAATGAAAATATAAAACAGCCTTCCAAAGAGTTAAGTAATAAAATTGCATCAGTAAAATATAGATTAAATAAAATATATTCTAATCAAGTGATTAAACTTTTTCAACAAACTAAGCAAGTGTATTTTGAATTTGGAGATAAGCCACAAAAATTACTAGCACGACAGCTTAGAAAATTAGAAGATGAGAAGATGATACACGGAATTAGATCTGAGTATGGAAATATATTAATTACTCCAAAAGATATTAATGATAGATTTTTACAATATTATAAAAATCTTTATTCGTCAAAACTAACAGGACAAACAGATAGTATGGAAATATTTTTACAAGAATGTCAAATCAATCGCTTAGATCAGGAAGGTAGAGAATTGTTAAATGCTGAAATAACAGTAAAAGACATTATAGAATCAATTAGTTCGCTAAAGAACGGAAAAGCAGCGGGCCCAGATGGCCTGAGTGCAGAATTTTATAAAAAATTTCAAGATCTGATTTCCCCAAGATTACAAATAATGTATAGATATGCATATGACCAAGGAAAATTACCAGAATCTTTAAATGAATCCACAATTACACTCATCCCTAAAGTAGATAAGGATTTGGAAGATCCTGGATCATATAGAGCGATTGCCCTTTTAAATACAGACCAAAAAATATTAACTAAGGTCTTATCTAGGAGATTAAGTTTAGTGATCTCTAAATTAATACATTATGATCAAACAGGTTTTATCCCAAAACGTTACTCATCCCATAATCTCAGACGTTTGTTTAATATTATATATTCAAAAAGAATACGAGATACGGAACTAGCGGTTATATCACTAGATGCAGAAAAAGCGTTTGATCAGGTGGAATGGATGTATTTATTTAATATAATGGAAAAGTTTCAATTGGGGGATAGATTTTGTAAATGGGTAAGAATTTTATACTCGAATCCTATGGCAAGAATTTTGACTAACCAAATTTTATCAGCCAAATTCAAACTCTCTAGGGGATGCAGACAGGGATGTCCGTTATCACCCTTATTGTTCGCATTGGTGATAGAACCATTGGCGGAAAAAATTAGATCTGAACCTGAAATATATGGCTATAATACTGATACAACAATTAATAAAATTTCTTTATATGCAGATGATGTTTTGATTTATATTACAAAACCGGAAATTAGTATTCCCAACCTGCTAAACATTATAACTAAGTTTGGTGCATTTTCTGGGTATAGGATTAATTGGGATAAAAGCGAGATTATGCCAATAACAGGAATAAATCTAAATACATTACAACAATACCCATTAAAAGTAGTTACAGACAAACTTAAATATTTAGGGATTAACGTAACTAAAACTCATAACTCATTAATAAAATCCAACTATCCTCAACTATTAGATAAATTTAGAAAAAATATTTTATATTGGAAAACACTTCCTATATCCATGATTGGTAGAATAAGTGCCATAAAGATGGTATTTCTACCGCAGTTGTTATATTTGTTTCAGGCTATTCCTTTTTTTCTTCCGAAAACTTTTTTTAAAAAAATTGATAATATTGTCAATAGTTTTATTTGGGATTATAAAAATCACAGAATAAATAAAAAAACATCTATGCAAAGCTAAGATAAATGGAGGATTAGCACTTCCAAACTTTTTATATTATTTTTGGGCTGTTCAGATTAAGAATATGAATTTCTGGTGGGTAAATATGGATCATGAACCGACATGGTTAAATATAGAAAAGGAAGACTGTCTACCTTTCAATGTAGGTTCGATAATTTTTGCACCAACGGAAGTACAAAAAAAATATTATAAAGACAACCTAATAATATATAATAATAGACGTATTTGGAAACAAATAGTTAAGACTCTACATTTGGATAATCTCTCATTTAGATTACCAATTATGAATAATCCATCGTTTAAACCTGCTATATTAGATGGGGGGTTTAAACAATGGGATGATTTAGGAATTACAAGGATAGAACACCTTTATAGAAAAGGAAAATGTCTTTTATTCCAGGAGTTACAAGATATTTATGGATTGTCTCCACAACATTTGTTTAGGTATTTACAAATTAGAGATTATATTAAATCCAATACACAAGATTATAAAAATAAAGAAGCAGGATTGTTAGACGAACTGTTTAATTTATATCCAAATACAGAAAAATTAATAGCCTATATATATAACATCATTTTGGATAAGGAGAATCCAATAACGGAAATATATCGTCAAGCATGGGAAAATGAAATGGGATTGGCTATAACAAAAGAAAACTGGGAAGAAAGTCTACAACGAATACACCGGTGTTCATTAAACGCCAGACATATACTGATACAATTTAAAGTATTATATAGGTTACATTATTCGAAAACTAAATTAAATAGTATTTTTCCGAATCTCTCCGCTATTTGTGATAAGTGCAAGAAAGCAGAGGCAAATTTAATACATAGTTTCGTTACATGTCCTAAATTGAATTATTACTGGACAGAAATTTTTAAAGTTATTTCTGAAGTCATCAAAGTTAAATTGGACCCTAACCCAAAGCTAATAATATTTGGAATTCCGGATTTACATCTATCACTTACAGTAAATCAAAGAAATTTCTTTGATTACTGTTTGATAATTGGGAAAAAAATCATATTGAAATTTTGGAAGGGAACATTATCCCCCACAACCAAAATGTGGGCAACAGAGATGATGGAGACGTTACATCTGGAAAGAATTAGATTTGTCCTATTGGACAAGTATAATTCTTTTGAACAGATATGGTCTCCATATATACAGTATTTAGAGAAGTAGCTGTTCTTGGCAACACAGCTCGGCGTGCACCCTGCGGGATTTGGTGAGAATAATTCATTTTTATATTGGAATTAACATATATGTCTTTATTGATACTATCACTTGTAGTAGTGTTATTAATAATACATATTGTGGTTACTCAAATTTTTTTATTTTTTTTAAATTTTTTTTTTCGTTTCTCTTTTCTTTCTTATATATAATCAAATTATTATTTAATCACTCTCTTAATGATTTATAACTGTTCTATTCTTTCTCTATCATTATTTCTAAAAAAATAGTAGATAAGTATTACTAGTGTTTTACTTAATGCAAATTGAATTAATTTGATATAAAGTTGTTTGAAGCATTGTAATTGATTACCTTTAATAAAAAGATATATTAAAATAAAATAAAATAAAATAAAATAAAAAAAATAAAATTTAAAAAAAAAAAAAAAAAAAAAAAAAAAAAAAAAAAAATGCTTTTGGCACATTGGCCTTCATCAGTCAGACTACTGTGTATAGAAGTGGGTCACTTTGCAGTTATATAAGACATTGGTGAGGATACATTGTGTTCGGCTTTGGCCACCATGTTGTAGGAAAGATGTTGTCAAGTTGGAAAGCGTGCAGAGAAAATTTACAAAGATTTTGCCAGGACTCGAGGGCCTAAGCTATAGGGAGAGGTTGAGCAGGATAGGATCTATTCCTTGGAGTGCAGGAGGATGAGATGTGCAAAAGATGTAACAGAGGTGTACAAAATCATAAAATGAATAGATTGGGTAAATGCACAGAGTCTCTTGCCCACAGAAGGGGAATCAAGAACCAGAGGACATAGGTGAGGGGGGAAAGATTTAATAGGAACCCGAGGGGTAACTTTTTTGCACAAAGGTGGTGGGTGTATGGAACGAGCTGCGAAAGAGGCAATTGAGGCGGTACTATCACAACATTTAAGAAAGATTTAGACAGATTGGACAGGTTTAGAGGGATATGGGCCATAGGGAGGCAGGTGGGACTGGTGTAGATGGGACATGTTTGATGTTCGGCAATGTGGGCACGTTAGGCCAATGAGGCTGTTTCCACTCCGTGTGACTCTATGAAATAATTGTGCACATATACCGTTTTTCGATATTATTTATAACTCTTGGAATAAATGAAAAGTTATTTGCAACTTTCATGATTTAGTTGATAAGAAACAGAAACTGCTTTAACCCAGCTTCTCCAGCAGATGGTTATTGTCGACTGAAGATAGTTTCTGATATGTTACCTCCCTTCAGCATGATAAGTAATACAACCCTTCCTGCCATCTGTCTATTCCAGCCCATTCCTAGGCCAGCAACCATTCTTGGGCAAATGATTATTATGCAGTTGTACAGGGCCCTGGTGAGACCACCACACCTGGAGTATTGTGTGCAGTGTAGGCCGATTCGCTGGATGCTTTCAAGAGAGAGTTAGATAGAACTCTTAAAGATAGCAGAGTCAAGGGATATGGGGAGAAGGCAGGAACGGGGTACTGATTGGGGAAGATCAGCCATGATTACGGTGGTGCTGGCTCGAAGGGCCGAATGGCCTACTCCTGCAACTATTGTCTATTGAAAGATATGCAAAAAAGTAACGATGATAAAGGAAACAGACCATTATTAGTTGTTTGTCGGGTGAAAACGAGAAGATGGTGCGACTTGGGTGGGGGAGGGATAGACAGATGGAATGCTGGTTATTGGGCCAAAGTCGGAATAATATGTCAAGCTCTATTGCCATGCAGGAAAGGGTTGTTTGCACTGAAGAGGAGGCCGATAAGATTCATTGGCTGAATTGGACCATTTCGGTTATGTGGAGAGACTGGGTAGACTGGATTTGTGTTCCTTGGAGCGAAGGCAGCTAAAGGAGGAACCTGCTTGAGGTGTACAAAATTGTGAAAGGCTTAGATAGGGTGGATAGTGAGAAACTTTTCCCCCTTAACAGAGATCTTCAGAACCAGAGGGCATAGGTTGAAAATGAGGAGTGGGCAAGTTAGAGGGGATCTGAGGAAAATTTTCACCCAGAGCATGGTTGCCAGCAGGAATGCACTGCCAGAGGAGGTGGTGGACGCAGAGACTCTCACAACATATAAAAAATATCTGGTTGATCACTTGCATTGTCACGGCATTGAAGGCTAAGGACCAAGTGCCAGTGAATGAGATTAGTATAGATGGGTACTTGATGTTCACCATGGGCATGTTCCTACATTTTTCAGAGAATAATGGTGCTTGCTGTAGCTTTTAATTAAAATTACGATGTTTGTGTTAAGATTGGTGCAAATTAACTCATGCACAATGGTGACATTGAAAGATTGGTGCTTCAGAGCAAGTAACCCAGAGATGCTGCCTGGCCCACTGAGTTATCCAGTATCTTGTGTCTATCCTTGGTGGAAACCAGCATCTGCAGTTGCTTCCAACATAGTGTATTCATAGTTATGGAGTTCAGACTTGTTTAGAGATACAGCGTGGAAACAGACCCTTTGGCCCATTAGTCCACACTGATCATCTATCCCATTTACACTAGGTCTATGTTATTCCAATTCTGCATCCAACACACTAGGGGCAATTTACAGAAGTCAATTCACCTACAAACCTGCACTTCTTTGGAGTGTGGGAGGAAAGCAGAACATCTGAGAAAATCCACACGGTCACGGGGAGAACATACAAACTCCATGTAGTCAGGTCTCTGGCTGATTATATTAAGACACCATTTGTAGAAAGTAATGCCAAACCAGTGTGTGAGACCTGCATGAAGAGATGATTTACCAAAATCACACATTCTTAAAGAAAACTTTGAGGAGATTTTAAATGCAAGCTCAGGAGTAAAAAGTTTTGTAGTTGAGAAGACACAGGGTCTGAATGAGTTGTTCGGTTAAATCCAAAATTGTGTACATATATATTTTAGAAAATTACCCAATCAACTAATTATTTCCTACAGCAAACAGTTCATGGTCATTATGGATATATTTACTGTGCCTTTTTAAGGAGATGAAGTGTTGTGTAGGTGAGTGAACTGAGGATATCCTGAATATATCATGTAGTTTCTGTATTTTTGTTGCCGCCTGAATCGTGGTGACTCTTGTGTCCTACCAAGGTAAGGCCTGCTGTATGGTTTTACCGGGTTGTATGCAAAACAAAGCATTTCACTGTAGATAGACACAAAATATTAACACTAAATTAGTGACTCAGTGGGTCAGGCAGAATCTTTGGAGAGAGGGACGGGTGTCGTTTCGGATCGAGACCCATCTTCAGACTGCTCCAGCAGTTTGTGTCTACATTCGGCGTAAACCAGCATCTGCAGTTCCTTCCTGCACATTTCACTGTACCTGGGTACATGTGACAATAAAGCATCATTGAATTGATCTTGGTGCATTGTTGTACCAGTTACTTCTGCCTCGTCTTGAAAATGGCTGCCTTTAATAAATTATTTTCTATTATTAGCTCAATGGGGTATGAACGATGGCTCTTGCAGCAACATCAAAGAAATCTATTGTCCCTACAATATGCAGTTCGACATTTCATTCCACCTGCTGCAGAGAGCTGGTAATAATATCTAGACGTGGGTGGCACCCATTTAATTGCAGAAACCTGTCTGACTGTCTAATGTCATGAGGACTCTCCCATCATTATAAACACATTGGCCAAACGAATTGACAGCCAGAGGTATCTGTTTGTGTAACTGGCATCTGCAGATTGAGACATGCCCAGTTATTTACATAGATTCTCAGCTGGTTCTTCCTGATTAAGCTTGTTCCTGACATCAAAACAAACAGTCCTGTGTTTATTTCTAATTAAAATTGGACTAAGAGTAACGAGGAAAGAGAACGAGAAAAGCTTGAGTTCATTTACAATTTCCCACTCACTCACTGCCTCCACAAAATGGCCACATCTTCCACAAGGTTTTTTGTTTCTCTGGACTGTACTCTTCACATTCTTTAGAAAATAGCCCATTGAATCTTTGGAAAACAAATATCTGGAGTTGCATAAAAGGCATTAGTTTCACTCGCGATTTCAGCTGACAGTTTAAACCGAAGAGATTGAAAATGGAGAGAAATATAAATTAATGACAGAAACTAATAAATGTGACAATAAACTAAACTAAACTAAACTAAATATGCTTATCAAATGGATAGTACTCAAATTGTACCTGGGGCACTGGTGCTGTGAGCCAGCAGCTCCATTGGCTGATCCACCATGATCCCTTTTTGTGTGTAGCATACCAGCTGATCTCGCTGGGTATGTGAACGATGGCTGAAATCTCCAAACTCCTCTTACATCTGATCTGAAAACTTCTCTGAATCCACAACACAACTTGCTTCACCTGTCAGAAGTGCTGGAGTAAACGGCCTGTCCCACTTGCATGCGATTACATGCGTTTGGCGCGACCAAACGGAAGCGTAGTTCATGCGAAGTTCGCATTAAGTACGCGCTAAGTACGCGCTAAGTTCGCTCGTGACGTCATTTGCGTCATACTTACCAATCAGCTGGGCAGGAGGCAGGCCGACTGAATTTGGGCGTCGCACAGCGTCGGGCGGTGACGTCATTATGCAACGCCATGCCGGGCGGTGACGTCATCGCACAACGCCACGCGCTAGGCATATGTCGTCAAGATGCTGTGTACGCCGTCAAGACGCCGCATACGACCGCAATGCGCCTGCGTGCCGTGAGGCCGTTGGCGCGCGAAGATTTCGGACACTGTCAGATTTTCGGAGCCCCGCGTGATGTCGGGACCAGCCCCGCACAACTCCGCTCTTCTAAGTGGGACCGGGCCCACGCGTCCATACGGTGCCCGTAGGCCTCAAGTGACCACGTTTGGTCACGCCAAACGCATGCAATCGCATGCAAGTGGGACAGGCCCTTAACTTAGCAGGTCAGGCAGCAACTCTGGAGAACATGGTCTCCTCTGTGTTCCGTAGTTATGCTCTTGCTCTCCCTACCTCCAGACGGAACAAGAGTAGAGTTTCCCTGGTTCTCACCTTTTACTCCACACGGTCACATGGAGAACGTACAAACCGTACTGACAGCAGCTGTAGTCACGACTAGACCCGGGTCACTGGGCTTATGGACTGCCCTTAACCCCACTGGTATCTGGTCAAGTCCCTTAAACAGACAATAGACAATAGACAATAGGTGCAGGAGTAGGCCATTCGGCCCTTCGAGTCAGCACTGCCATTCACTGTGATCATGGCTGATCATCCGCAATCAGTCTCCCGTTCTTGCCTTCTCACCATAGCCCCTGACTCCGCTATCTTTAAGAGCTCTATCATACATCTGTTCACAGAGTTTATCCATCTGACATAATGTCTGATCTCATTCAATAATCTTATACAGTGCTGTCCTCTGTGTAAGATCAGCAGCTTTGAATGACTGTAGATCCAGGCGATCAGAATGTATGGGCATAAGGTCATAAGTGATACGAGTAGAATTAGGCCATTCGGCCCATCGTCTACACCATTCAATCATGGCTGACCCATCTCTCCCTCCTAACCCTATTCTCAAGAGTCAAGAGTGTTTAATTGTCATATGTCCCAGATAGGACAATTAAACTCTTACTTACTGCAGTAAAGTAATTCTTACTTGCTGCTCCTGCCTATTCCCCATAACCTCTGACACCTGTACTAACCCAGAATAAAGCAATGCAGTGTGCATAGCTTCACCATTATCCCTTAAACATGCAGAGATCTTCCTCTGGAGCTTTCAAGTGAAAACACTTCAAAACCAGCACGTTTGCAAAGAATTACCTTTGACATTCTGTCAAGCAATTGTGTTATCTACATGAGGAACTACTGATGATGATGTGGTCTCACAGCTATTTAAAACAAGTTATCTCCGACCCTATTAAGAAGGCATTAGATTGATATCAGCTCTTTGCCTTTAAAAGAAGAGAGTTGCAAAGCATTAGGCATCAATCATTCCCACTTCAAAAGGGAGCAAAGGAGCATCCAGCTGTGAGCAGTAGGTGTTTTTGCTGAGTTTCACAAATTTCTCTCGTTTCATTTCAATGGACGGCAGTGAATAAAAATAAAGATGTATTTCACTTGGAGAGCATTTTAGTGGCTACAAATGAGCCCAGTCCATAAGTCCACCTTTAGAGGCTACAAGCGAGCCCAGGCAAAGCCTGAGCGCATATTTCCAGTATTTCTAATATTTCCGAAGTAGGGTTTTGACCCAAAACTACACCTATTCCTTTTCCTCCAGAAATGCTGCCTGACCCGCTGCGTACTCCAGCATTTTGTACCCAGCTTCTTTGTAAAGCAGCATCTACAGTTCCTTCCAACACATCTTAGGACGCTGCAGGATTGAATGGTGCACAGCTCTTGTGATATCCATGTCATCTCTTTACCTCAGTGTCAATAACTTTAAACATAGTGAGAACTATTTATTATATCGGGTGATTTATTGATTAACAACCCCAGATTGCTCCGCATCACACACTTTACTCCTTTGCACTTCCAATGATCCAATTCAGTAATTGGACCATTATTCCAGCAGTTAATTGACAGGGAAAACAATTAATTAATTAATTAAATTAATTAATTATGTGTTAGATTAATTATTTAACTAATTAAATAGTTCAATTACTATTACTGATAATAATTAGTGATAATCACTATCATTAGTGAATAATATCAAGTGAATAGCTCTTTAAAATAGATTTTTAAATCTACCGCAAATTACATAGTTATATTCCAATGAAAATAATTCCCTTGTATATACCATCAAAAGACTTTACTGTATACTAAACTAAGTGGGTGGGTCCCAGTCACATGGGAGGCCTGGTCCCCCAACGCAACCCATTCCTCAATGCAATATTCCACCACTCACTTGTTCCCCCAACGCAACGGCGAGAGCGTTCAATAGCCGGGGGACGGGGACGACTTTAGGTGGGGAGCGTCCTGCAGCCAGGGGAGGGGGATGGCTTCTGGCGGGGCCGGTCGGGGGCTGGTGAGGGGAGTGTGTGTGTAGGGGAGGAGGTGGGTGTGGGATGTGGGGGAGGGGGGTGTGGTGGAGAGGGGCTGTGGGGAGGGGGAGGGGGTGGGAGAGGGTGTGTGTGTGGGGGAGGGGGTATGTGTGGAGGGGGTTTGTGGGGTTGTGGGGGATGGGGGTGGGTGGGGGAGGGGGTGTGGGGTAGGGGAGGTGAAGGGGAGGGGGGTTGTAGGGGAGGGGGTTGTAGGGGAGGGGGTGTAGGGGAGGGGGGTGTAGGGGAGGGGGGTGTAGGGGAGAGGAGTGTAGGGGAGAGGGTTGTAGGGGAGGGGGGTGTAGGGGAGGGGGTGTAGGGGAGGGGCTGTAGGGGAGGGGGGTGTAGGGGAGGGAGGTTGTAGGGGAGGGGGGTTGTAGGGGAGGGGATTGTAGGGGAGAGGAGTGTAGGGGAGGGGGGTGTAGGCGAGGGGGGTTGTAGGGGAGGGGGGTGTAGGGGAGGGGGGTGTAGGGGAGGGGGGTGTAGGGGAGGGGGGTGTAGGGGAGGGGGGTGTAGGCGAGGGGGGTGTGGTAGGGGGGTGTAGGGGAGGGGGGTGTGGTAGGGGGGGAATGTGGGTTCACCGGTTCCAGGCCCCAGCTCCGACTGCACTCCTTGCTCCAGGACCCGGCTCCGGACTCACTCAGCTGCTCCCGTCCCCTGCGCCTGTCGCTCTCACAACCCCTGCCTGTGAACACGGCCTGCCCCCACTCATGAACACAGCCCCCCCACCTAAGAACACAGTCCTCCCCCGCCCGAGAACGCAGCTCGACCCCGCTGGCGGAACACAGCCTACACTCCGCTGCTTCAGTTTTATTCTGGGCAGCTTCTGGATGGGTGGCTTCTGGATGTGCTCACGGACTCAGCCTGCTTCTGGGACTTTATTCTCCAGCGGGTGCCAGAAGGGGTGTTACCTTCATGGTTACTGACAGGCGAGAAGACCAATCTGCTGATCTCATGATTTTTGAAACCTTCATAACTTTTGAAATCTTCCACTGATCGGGACAACACTTGGTGCACTTGGAGCAGAGGAGAACGATGAGTAAGGTGGCAAAAAATCCTAGCGATATAGGGTACCGTTTTGGTGCAAATTTAAAAACAACGCAGACCGGAAGTGGTCAAGATGAGAGTTTTAATAAGAGTATAGATGATGCCTTTTAGAACTTTTGGATATCTAAAAATACTAACTAATCAATGAAGCACATGAAGTAATAAACCAAGTAATTCATCCAAAGCTTCAAGTGATGTTGATTGAAAGTTAATATTGACCAGGATGCTGGGAATAACTCATTTGTTCTTCCTTGATATTCCCCGAGAACACAGGAATGGAATCTCATTTGACAATACAGCTCTCCCTCACTGCCGAGATGTTCATCCTCATGTTTTTGGAGTGGGTGAGGAATTCAGAGTTTCTGATTCAGACACAATACTGAGCCAAGATGTAGAAAGTTCTGAAAACATCCCAGTATATCATGCAAATCAGCAATGGCCATCTTATAACAACATGTAGGAACCTCAATGTAGAAACAAAAAACTGCAGATACTGGTTTATACTAAAGATGGACACAAAGTGCTGGAGTATAGGATCGTGACCCTCCTACAATACTGAGCCAAGCCTCACAGCCTGCACTGGTTCATTTTTCTCTGAACTGTGGATAGTTGTGGATACAAATCCTCTGCTGAAGGAAAGAACGGGTCTGATGAAAGAATGTGTCTACTGGGCTTGTATTCACTGGACTTTAGAAGGATGAGAGGGTATCTTATAGAAGCATATAAAATTCTTAAAGGATTGGAGATGTTAGATGCAGGGAAAATGTTCCTGATGTTGGGGGATTCCAGAACCAGGGGGCACAGTTTAAGAATAAGGGGTAGGCCATTTAGGACTGAGATGAGGAAAAACCTTTTCACCCAGAGAGTTGTGAATCTGTGGAATTCTCTGTCACAGAAGGCAGTGGAGGCCAATTCACTGGATGTTTTCATGAGAGAGTTAGATAGAGCTCATAGGGGTAACGGAATCGAGGGATATGGGGAGAAGGCAGGAACGGGGTACTGATTTAGGATGATCAGCCGTGATCATATTGAATGGCGGTGCTGGCTCGAAGGGCCGAATGGCCTACTCCAGTCATGCACCTATTTTTCTATGTTTCTATGTTTCCATGCTGCCGGATTCTGTAAAGCAGAGGTAATGAAAACAACAAATCGGAACTTAAATCATTGAACTGCACAATCAAGGTGAAGCGATTCCACCCGCAAACTGAGCCCATGTTATTAGTGAAAAAAGACACAGTGATGGAGTAACTCAGCAGGTGAGGTAGCATCTTTAGAATACGTGGATAGGTGACGTTCCGGGTCGGGACCTATCAGAGGTCATGGTGGCCAAACAGGAGAGCTGTAAGCTGATGTTTGGGAGATGATATCCTGGTGTTCGCCGGTGAGGTCATGGTCAGATGGTAGGTATGAGGAGGTACCCGGGAGCTGCCACATAGTCTCAGCAAGATACAAATCAGTCGGCCAGACCTCAACAGCACCGGCCTTGCCGGCAGGTTTAACGACAAGGTTGGCATTGGTGCGAAAGTGAGTGGAAGGCTGTACATTAGGAGGAAGTGAATTTGGAGCAGGTGAGGGGATTGGAGAAGTCAAGACAGTCTATGTCTCTGCGGCATTTAGAAATGAAAATGTTGAGAGAGAGTAGTCGGCCGGCAGGAGATGTCCAAGAGGATGAGGGCAGGATGGGAGAAAGGGGTTGGGGGTCTGAAGAATCCAAAATGCCATCTGCTCATGTCCTCCGCAGATGCTGCCTGATCTGCTGAGTTCCTCCAGCAGTTTGTTTCTTGGCCATGTTGATTTAACCAGAACAAGGAGGAAAATGAATGCTACCAAACACACACATATGCAACCATACCTGGTAAGTTTGGCTTTGGGAAGTATAGGTGAGTTAGGCTGAGCAGAAAGGAAGTGGCAGGCAGAGGTCACCAGATGGTCACACCAAGTCAGCAAAATGCCCAGAGTCGCATGTGATCTCTCTCACAACCTGAAAGGTCATGAAAACTGCTTTTGAGGAGATGCAGCAGGAATTACATGAAGAATTTGGCAGTGGTGTCCACCTGTTCACCAGGAGTTGGGGAAGGCTGGATCATCTGAAAGACCTTAAATGACTTTGCCTTTCATGGTAACAGAGAAATATATCTCCTGGTGACATGAGATTGCTGCATTACTTCAGAGCTAGGATGGGCACATGATAACCTTTGGTTCACCCATTGTTGGAAGTTGCCTTTGGTGAGACCAAGTGCTGAAATGTAAGAGCAAGATCTGACACTGGGTAATGGCCATGATAGAAGATAATGAGTTAGACCATCAAGAAATAGGATTCTGATCAGACATGCTTACTGCTTCAATGCCAATACCCAGGTAGCTCAATTAGATCATCATGCAAATGGCTTCTCAGAGATCAATGTGATCAATAAACAAAACTCCATTCACGAGGTCACTTAAATCACCACTGGTCTTCAACTTCTGAGAGAGATCAATGCAAAACCAACAAATCAAATAAATACAATGAGTTAATTAAAGAAAGCAAATGTATCCAAATAATGTGACCTGATTGAACAGCAGAAAAAGTAAATGCTATTGAGAACAATGAGGTTCTTGGATGGCTAGCAAAGCTACAGAACTGCAAGGACAATTTTTACAGGTTACAGATTCTTTTATTACGATATATATCCGGATACAATGAAATGCCTTGTTCACATGAAGCTCACGGAATAAAGACTATACAGTAAATGTAAACACAACACTAAATACAATAATGAGGCCAAACAGCAGAATGTAAAAGATTGTAGTTCAAAAATATAGTAATGCAAAAGGACATTAAGGTACAATAGATAGACACAAAAAGCTGGAGTAACTCAGCGGGATAGGCAGCATCTCTGGCTAGAAGGAATGGGTGACGTTTCGGGTCGAAATCCTTCGTCAGACACAGTGGTTCAAGGTACAATAACAGAATAAACAATGAGGTAGTGTTTAGTTTAGTTTATTGTCACTTTTTGTTGCATGCTATCCAGTCAGTGGAAAGACTAGACATGATTATAATTGAGCCGTCCACAGTGCACAGATATAGGATAATGGGATTAATATATAGTGCAAGACAAAGTTCAGTAAAGTCCGATTAAAGATGGACCGAGGGTCTCCAATAAGGATAATGGCAGCTCAGGACCGCTCTCTAGTCGTTGATGGGATGGTTCAGTTGCCTGATTACAGCTGGGAAGAAACTGTCCCTGAATCTAGAGGTGTGCATTTTCACACTTCTGTACCTCTTGCCTGGGTTAAGAGTGAGATTACGTGGCAGCATTTCTGGGAGTGGGATGTGAAAGAGGAGATTGATTCAGGAGTCGGAATACAAATCAAAACAAAAATAATCCAATGATAGACACAAAATGCTGGAGTAACTCAGAAGGTCAGGCAGCATCTCAGGAGGATAGACACAAAATGCTGGAGTAACTCAGAGGGTCAGGCAGCATCTCAGGAGGATAGACACAAAATGCTGAAGTAACTCAGAAGGTCAGGCAGCATCTCAGGAGGATAGACACAAAATGCTGGAGTAACTCAGAGGGTCAGGCAGCATCTCTGGAGAAAAGGTGACGTTTCGGGGTCGAGATCTTTCTTCATACCTGGTCTGAACATCTTCTGCTGGTAAAAGTAATGAGATGTCTAACCATTTGAGATGCACTGGATGAAGATGACAAAGTATTCATCGCTCACCGATGTAAGCAGAATGAAGACAACAATGACGGGTTTAAGACCCAAAATATTGACTGTGCTCCTCTTCCCTGGTGCTGCCTGATTCCAGCAAAATCTGTTTTAATGTTATGTTGAACATCACAGTCCTGTGCTAATTGAATGGAAAAATCACACATTTACACTTTAATTTAAAATAATTTGACCATGAAAGTTAACTCTTATTATATGTGGACTTGTTTGAGCACTGGTGTCACAATGGATCCGAATTGTAGTGATGTTCACAGTCCGAGCTCACATGTACAGGATGACCCTATGTGATCTGAAGTTGTTGCTGACATACGCATTGTTGTTCGATTGATTGAAAGATACAGCTTGGAAACAGGCCATTTGACCCATTGAATCCATGCTGACCACCTGTTCACCTCTGTTATCCCACTTTCAGATCCACTTCCAACGCACTAGCGGCAAATTTTAGAGGCCGATGAACCTACAAACCTGCAAGTCTTTGGGATGTGGGAGGAAACCAGATCGACCGGAGGAAACGCATGGCGTTACGGGGAGAATGTGCAAACTCCACACAGAGAGCACCCGAGGTCAGGATCAAATCCAGGTCTCTGGCACTGGGAGCCAACAGCTCTACCCACTGTGCTGCCCGACATTTGATCCTTTAAATTATCTGGTGTTGATAGCTCGGTCACTCAGACCAACTTCCCCAAGCAACTTGTTGATCATCTTGACCAGTCCTCCTCGCCACCAGTTGTATGTTCCCCCTGTGATCCTCTGGGGTTTTACCCCGGGAGCTCCAGTTTCTTTCCACACTCCAAAGACATACAGGTTTGTCGGTAGATTGGCTTCGGTTAAATTGTAACAGGTCCCTCATGTGTGTAGGATAGTGTTAAGGGCCTGTCCCACGAGCATGCGGCTCCATGCGGGAAGCGCGACCTAAAGGGCCGGTCCCACGAGCATGCGGCTCCATGCGGCAAGCGCGACCTAAAGGGCCGGTCCCTCCAGCATGCGACTGCATGCGGCAAGTACGACCAAACCAGAAGCGGGGGCCGCGCGGAGGTCAAGTGAGTGACACGAAGCTGCGGGCCGGCAGGTCGTTGTCGCACGGTCAGTTTTTCGGAGCCTCGTGCGATGTCGGGACCAGCTCCGCACAACTCCATACGGCTCCGGCGATCGAAGTGGGACCGGCCTCGCGAGGCCGTACGGCTCAAGCGACCACGTTAGGTTGCACTTGCCGCATGCAGTCGCATGCTCGTGGGACAGACCCTTTAGGTCGCGCTTGCCGCATGGAGTTGCATGCTCGTGGGACAGGCCCTTTAGTGTACGGAGTGATCGCTGGTTGGCGCAGACTTGGTGGGCGCTGTATCTCTAAAGTCTAAAATCTAAAGATCAGTTGGTGATTTACTGCAATGTAAAGAAGTGAAAATAACAACGAGCTCAACAGATTGACGTAAGGCAAGAAGACGTTGATGCATCTGATGAGCTGCTTTAACAATATACTATTTACAACTGCAATTTGCTTTGGTAGTTTGATGCAGGATGTGGATTACAGGCAGAGTTTCCTCACTCTACTTCCTAGGCAAAAAACGGATGCGGCTGTAAATTGGAACTGAAAACAACAAATGTGGGAATTACATAGCAGGTCAGGCAGCATCCATTGAAAGAGAAACACAGTTAACATTGGATAAATGATGACCTTTCTTCAGAACTGGGAAACTTTAGAGCATGGGGGTATGTTTAAACCCTGAGATGGGGGGGGGGGGGGGGGGTGAAGAAAGGGAACCTTTGTTAAAGATGGGGACTGGGCGAATATAGATGGTGAGGACCGGTGTGGACGAGGAGAGGGTGCTGAAATCTAGTTAATGTCAGCTAATCTGTTCATGGGAGGTGTAAATAGAGTGAGGTCTGAGGAGAGAGGGAACGGAAGACTTTGGAACTATGAGACGCAGATAAACCAGTTCACAAATTCATGTTCAAGGAGCAGAACTAGGCCATTCGGCCCATCAAGTCTTCTCCGCCTTTCAATCATGGCTGATCTAGCTAAATAAATTGCTTCTCATCTCCTTTCTAAAGGTACGTTATTTTATTCTGAGGCCTCTGGTGTTAGACTCTCCCACTACTGGAAACAACCTCTCCACATCCATTTTATGTCGGCCTTTCACTATTTGGTAAGTTTCGATGAAGTCCCCCTCATCCTTCTGAACTCTAGCCCAGAACTAGGCCCAGTGCTGTCAAACGCTCATCATATGTTAACCCACTCATTCCTGGGATCATTTTCATAAACTTCCTCTGCACTCTCTCCAATGCCAGCATATCCTTCCTCGGATATGGGGCCCAAAAGTGCTCACAGTAAAGCAGCTGCTGGATATTTGTGTGTAACAGGATGTTAGCAAACCCCAGCAAGTTGGGCAGCATCCATGGAGAGACACGCTTGGAGTTACATTATAAAGGCCCCAAGGATTGAATATCCAAAAATTGCAGATGCTGGAAATCTGAGACAAAAATCAAACCATGCTGGAAATACACTGCAGGCCATTCCACATCTGTGGAGAGCAAAGTGGAGCTAATGGCCCAGGCTGACTGGTAAGGCTGCACATAGGTCTGACATGTTGGCGTAAGGTGCGCTTGCCTTCACTGGCCGCGGCAATGAGTACAGGAGCCAGAACGTCATGCTGTAGATTTATAGGACTTTGCTTTGGTCACCTTTGGAGTATTGTGTAGAGTTCTGGTCGCCCCATTATAGTGTGTCGACTGTGGTAGAAACTTGAAGTAGGATTCATGGTTTAATGATAAGGGGTTGCCCATTTAAAAAAAAGAGGTGAAATGTTTTGTCTCAGAGGGTTGTGAAGCTGGAAATCTGTTCCTGGAGGGGTGGTGGGGTAGGGGGAAAGGATCGTGACTGCTGAAAGCAGAGTCTTGGAATATTTCTGCGACATTGATAGATAGATGCTTCTTGATAAGCAGAGCAGGTGAGGGGTTATCAAAGGTGGACGGGCTGACAAGCAAGGGGTGGGGGTGGGAGAGGTTACACTTGGTACGTGGGAATGCAGCATTGTGGTTACAATCAGATGAGCCTTGATCTTAACAAATGGTGGAGCAGGCTTGAGGAGCTAAGCGGTCTACTCCTGCTCATATTAGACTTTAGAGACACAGTGCAGAAACAGGCCCTTAGGCCCACCAAGTCCGCACAGACCAGCGATCACCCCGTGCACTAACACTATCCTCAACACTAGGGACAATTTACAACCTTTGCCAAAGCCAATTAACGTACAAACCTGTACGTCTTTAGAGTGTGGGGAGACACCAGAGCACCCTGAGAAAACACACGTGTTCAAGGGGAGAACGTACAAACTCCGTACAGACAGCACCCGCAACCAGGATCAAACCCGGGTCTCTGGCGCTGTAAGGCAGCAACTCTACCGCTGCGCCACCGTGCTGTCCCATCTATCCTATTTCACATGGTTGTACTTATGTTAGATATTGGTGCCTACCGTAGTTGCTGTGTTGTGTTTAAGAAGGAACTGCAGATGCTGGAAAATCGAAGGTACACAAAAATGCTGGAGAAACTCAGCGGGTGCAGCAGCGTCTATGGAGCGAAGGAAATAGGCAACGCACAAAAATGCTGGAGAAACTTGTCTGAAGTCTGAAGAAGGGTTTCGGCCCGAAACGTTGCCTATTTCCTTCGCTCCATAGATGCTGCTGCACCCGCTGAGTTTCTCCAGCATTTTTGTGTACCTGCTCCAGCACTCTTATGTACCCCCCTCGGTACAAGTGAGTCACTGAGTTCCGAAGGTAGACACAAGAAGCTGGAGTAACTAAGTGGGACAGGCAGCATCTCAGGAGAGAAGGAACGGGTGACGTTTCGGGTCGAGGCCCTTTGGATCCACCGAGTTCATTCGGCTAAACTGGATCAACAGTACTGCCACCTGATCAGAGATCAGTCAGCCTGACATGGATTAGGAATCAGTACCAGGACCTTCCTGGTTTAATTAATCGCGGCTTAAAGCAACAGAGCCATTCCTTGCCACCCAGGAGGCAGAGTGACAGAAAGATGTAGTGTCCCCCCCCCCCCCCCCCCCCCCCACCCCCCCAGCCATCCTTACTGGAGGCTTAATTAATAGGGAACACATCTGTTCCACAAAAAACAGATGGGTTAGTGAATCCCAGTTTTACAATTTATATATTGAATGGAAAGTTATGTCAAAGGTAGAATCTGTGTTATGTTTGGTTGGTGACACTTTCTGTCAGCAGAAATCTTTGGAAGTACATGGCAGCGTCTATCAACAGCGAGCTGCTGGAGGAACTCAGTGGGTCGGGCAGCATCCGTGGAGGGCAATGGCCATATCGGGCCCAGACCCATCAACTGGACTGGGGTCCCTCTGAACATTTCCCTCGACGGTTGCTGCCTGACCCGCTGAGTTCCTACAGCAACTTGTTTTTTTTTTGCCCCTGAATCCAACATCTGCAGTCTCTTGCGTCTATGTGAACTGTTTTTCAGTTCACAGTACCTCAAGCCTGCTCCACCATTCATTAAGATCAAAGCCAATCCGTCCTGTCTATCTGCAGCACCCCCTTTCATATCCCCCACCCATCCTCCGCCACCTTGCTTATCATCCCTACTCCAGCACTCTGTGTTTAGTTTAGTTCAGAGATACAGCGCAGAAACATGCCCACTGAGTCCCAACTTAGTCAGTCCCAGAAACGTGCTGCCGAGGTGAGGTCTGCTGTATGGCTTTTACCGGGATGTATGATAAAAACAAAGCATTTCATTGTACCTAGGTACCTGTGACAATAAAGTATCACCGAATCATTCAGCTCCAGCTTCTGAAACTTAGCTTCATTAAAATCTTTGTAACTGAGGATGAAATGTCACCCCTTACTGTACATTGATCAATGTAGGTTCACATAAGGAACAGCGACATCACCAACACGACCCTTCAAAATCCACTTAATTGGCTGTGAAGTGCTAGGGGACACGGTGAAGCTGTGGAAGGTGTGTAAATGCAGGTCTTTCTTTCATTCATTCCAAATGTAATCAGTACATGTTCTGTCCTCAGCAGCTGGCCTCTTCCTGACCTGCGATTCAAATAAATAAAGCTCACAGCAATTTCTTTCAGATCTTCGAGGCAGAGCTGACCAGTATGTTGAAATCATTTTCAGCGAACGCAAGAAACAAAATGAAAAAACAAAGATAAAAGCAGTATTTTCACCCTTCTATTTGATAACGATCTTACATACATGTGCGTGTGCACACATATGCTTAATAAAAAACTTCGTAGATTTTTTAAGCTAGGTAAAATGCTTTTCCGAAAAAAAGCCTGGGGCGGCACGGTGGCGCAGCGGTAGAGTTGCTGCCTTACAGCTCCAGAGACTCCGCTGCCTGTACGGAGTTTGTAGATTTCTTCCTGTGACCGTGTGGGTTTTCTCCAGGTGCTCCAGTTTCCTCCCACACTTCAAAGACGTACAGGTTTGTCAGTTTATTGGCTTGGGTAAAACAAATTGTAAAATGTCCCTAGCGTGCAGGGAGTGATCACTGGGCGGCAGGGATTCGGTGGGCCGAAGGGCCTGATTCTATAAAGTCTAAGTAAAGTCTAAGCACATTATCCGTTGATTTGAGCAATTTGATGAGGTACATTCGAAAAAGATTTATTTGTTTTGATGAAGTGAAGCCCAGCTGGACCAAGAGATGCAAGGAGAATTTAAATTGGAAAATAAATTATCCTGAATCTCAGAGAGACAGATGAAGATTGGCTATCGTGTGTGCCTCACACTGTTTGAATTGGAATGAAATCGGTTAGGGAAGTAAAAGGGAAAATGAAAATGCCCTTGAACCATGAACTCAAGGCATCAAAAAGAAAAAAAAACTAACTCTGGGCCTGAAAGCGGAAATTTCAATGGAGGTCACGTCTGCTTTCTGAAGCGCTCGATGCACAGGAACCTCCTCTGCCCCTCCATCCCGCCATGCTAATCATTGTTTGCTGTGACCCTGACTCTTGTGAACCGGAGGTCCAACCTTCACATTTAGAGCAATCGTTTAAAAAAAAAAAAGTAAACCATTCGAACCTCGGCAGTCAAGTTCAAACTCCGAGGCTGAGCGTTGCAGTTTGTCATTCGAGAGAAAATCAGGCTAATTATCATTCGGCCCTGGCACTTTTGTTGGCTGCCTTCCAGTGTTCAATGCTACTCAATAGGCTCTCTTGTTGAGGCTGATCTCTGTTCTCCGCAGTTCCGCACAGCTCAATCCAATCTCTTTTCTCTCCGCAGACTTCTACTTTCCCTTCCAGCTCTTCCATCTCTAAGGTGATGGGAATGTGAGGAGGAAACTTGTGCTCCCATCCTCGGGTGGTCCTGAACTGGTGTCCCCGATCCCAGGCCCTGTTGTGTCCATGTTATACATTCAGCCGACAATCTTGTCCCTTAACTCTTACTCCATTGGAATTTAAACGCACAATGATTGTTGCCACAATAATAAAAGTGGGAGTTCATCCCATCAAAACTATCTATCCCAAGATAAATCATAACCTTGAAATCAAATTTAAGCAAATTTATTTGAAGTCTTTTGATAATGTTAATAATATTTTTTAAGGCACTCATTTTTGAATCTACTTACACTGTTCTTATTTATCACACTTTTAGTTTAGTTTAGTTTCGTTCAGAGATACAGCGTAGAAACAGACCCTTCGGCCCACCGAGTCCACGCTGACCAGCGATCCCCGCACATTAACACTATCCTACACAAACTAGGGACTATTTATAATTTTACTATGCCAATTAGCCTACAAACCTGTATGTCTTTGGAGTTTGTGAAGTAACTGAAGCACCCGGGGAAAACCCACGCAGGTCACGGGGTGAACGTACAAACTCCGTACAGACAGCACCCGCTGTCGGGATCGAAACCGGGTCTCTCACACTGTAAGGCATGTTGCTAGTATTTGATATCAGGGCAGAATCCCAGAAGTGCAAGAAATACTTGCCCACCTTGTATCCCTGCCTTGTTCAAAACAAATTGCACAAAAGGACACTGGAATAACATTGATGAGCAGGAACTTTCATTTCAGGCACATCAGTCACTGTTTTACACTGATATTTAGCGAATAATAAAAGGCCTAGATAGAGTGATTAGTAAGGGTGTCAAAGGTTAGGGGGATAAGGCAGGAGAATGGGGTTGAGGGGGAATGATAGATCATTGAGTTTGAGTTCAGTTTATTGTCATGTGTACCGAGGTACAGTGAAAAGCTTTTGTTGCGTGCTAACCTGCCAGTGAAAAGACAATAAGACAGTACATCATTACAGTGATGACTATACATGATTACTGATGCATAATAAAGTGAATAATGTGAATAGCGTTAAGTCCAGTAAAGTCTGAGTGTCTCCAATAAGGTAGATAGTAGCTCAGGACTGCTCTCTAGTTGTTGATAACAGCTGGGAAGTAACTGTCCCTGAATCTGGAGGTGTGCAATTTCACACTTCTGTACCTCTTGTCTGATAGTAGAGGGGAGATGAGGGTATGGCTGTGTCCATGATCGGATGGCAGAGTAGACTTGATGCATGCAGGTACAGCAGGCAGCAAAGAAAGCGAATGGCTTGTTGGACTTCATAAGAAGAGGAGTTGAGTATAGGAGTAAAGAGGTCCTTCTGTAGTTGTACAGAGCCCTAGTGAGACCACATCTGGAGTATTGTGTGCAGTTTTGGTCTCCAAATTTGAGGAAGGACATTCTTGCTATTGATGGAGTGCAGCGTAGGTTCATGAGGTTAATTCCCGAGATGGTGGGACTGTCATATGCTGAGAGAATGGAGCGGCTGGGCTTGTATACTCTGGAATTTAGAAGGATAAGAGGGGATCTTGTTGAAACATATAAGATTATTAAGGATTTGGACACGCTAGAGGCAGGAAACATGTTCCCGATGTTGGGGGAGTCCAGAACCAGGGGCCACAGTTTAAGAATAAGGGGTAAGCTATTTAGAACGGCGACGAGGAAACACTTTTTCTCAGAGAGAGTGGTGAGTCTGTGGAATTGTCTGCCTCAGAGGACGGTGGAGGCCGGTTCTCTGGATACTTTCAAGAGAGAGCTAGATAGGGCTCTTAAAGATAGCAGAGTCAGGGGATATGGGGAGAAGGCAGGAACGGGGTACTGATTGTGGATGATCAGCCATGATCACATTGAATGGCGATGTTGGCTCGAAGGGCCGAATGGCCTACTCCTGCACCTATTGTCTCTTGTCTATTGACAGAATGGCCTAATTCTACTCCTATCTCTTATGAACTTCGAAACTTATGAGTGGATGTGGAGACGATGTTTCCTGTAGTGGGAGAGTCCAGGACCAGAGGGCACAACCTCAGAATAAAAGAATATACCTTTAGAATGGAGACGAGGTGGAATTTCTTTAGCTTGACGGTGGTGAATCTGTGGCATTCATTGCCCCAGAAAGCTGTGGAGGCAAAGTCATTTGGTATTTTTAAAACGGAGATTGATAGGTTCTTGATTAGTAAGGGTGTCAAAGGTTACCGGGAGAAAGCGTGGGAATGGGATTGAGAGGGAAAAACAGATCAGCCATGATGGAATGGCGAAGTACACTCAATGGGCTGAATGACCTAATTCTGCTCCTATGTCCATGGTCTTTTGGTCACAGTTTAGGAAGACTATTTTTTTATAAACAAAAGAGTTACAATAGCACACGGTGGTGCAGCGGTAGAGTTGCTGCCTTACAGCACCTGAGACCCGGGTTCGATCCTGACCACGGGTGCTGTACATGTGGAGTTTGCACGTTCTCCCTGTGGCTGCATGGGTTTTCTCTGGGTGCTCTAGTTTCCTCCCACATCCCAAAGACATGCGGGTTTGTAGGTCCATTGGCTTCTGTAAATTGTAAATTGTCCCCAATGTGTACGGGGTGATCGCTGGTCAGGGTGGACTCGGTGGGCCGAAGGGCCAGCTTCTGCACTGTATGTCTAATGTCTAAAGTTTAAAGTAAAGTCTGAAGTCTAAACTTCACACTGTTAACTCTCTCAAATTGCACTCTTCGTTGGACCGACAGTGGGAATTCTTCCTAGGTTACAACACTAAGCAGTTTGCCGGAGGGAAATGTGGTTGTCGGGCCACATATATAAATAAAAACATAGGCCCACCAAGGGCAGAGTGTAAGGGCAGGCCGTCCAAGGACCCCGACAGTCTTTTCAGGTGAGGCAGAGGTTCACTTGCACCTCCTCCAACCTCATCTTCTGTGTCCGCTGTTCCAGGTGTATCAGCACTTTAACTCCCCCTCCCATTCCCACACTGAACTTTCTGTCCTGGGCCTCCTCCATTGTCAGAGCGCAAATTGGAGGAACAGCACCTCATATTTCGCTTGGGTAGCTTACACCCCAGCGGTATGAACATTGACTTCTCTAACTTCAAATAGCCCTTGCTTTCCCTCTCTCTCCATCCCCTCTCCCTTCCCAGTTCTCCCACCAGTCTTACTGTCTCCGACTGCATTCTATCTCTGACCCGCCCACTCCCCTGACATCAGTCTGAAAAAGGGTCTCGACCCGAAATGCCATCCATTCCTTCGCTCCAGAGATGCTGCCTGACCCGCTAAGTTATTCCAGCATTTTGTGTCTACCTTCAAAGTGTAGTTAAACCTGTCTGTTTAACCAACCATTCAGATTTGTTGGCACGATGCAATGATATTGCTGCGAAGCGAGTTCCCACAGAGCAGGAGATGCCTGCAGCCCCATGAAGGTGCATGGATAGGACGGACATGGACCAAACGCAGGCAGGTGGAACTAGTGTAGCTGGGACATGTTGGACGGTGTGGGTGAGTTGAGCCGAAGAGCCCGTTTCCACACTGAAACTCGATGACTGGCAAATCAATCCCAATGGCCTCCTAAATACTAGCATGTATGTGCAGGCTTTTCATAATAGACCATTTATCATCTGGAAGACTCTGCCGTACTTTTGAGAAAGCTCCACTCCTTCAACATCTGCAGTGAGATGCTGCAGATGTTCTACCAATCGGTGGTAGCCAGTTCCAGCTTTGTCGCTGCCCTGTGCTGGGGCAGCCCAGCACACGGCAATAGATAAATAGATTTATTTATTGATCATATTTATGTCGCTCTTCTAGGGAGATATTAACTGCATTTCGTTGTCTCTGTACTGCACACTGCACAATGACAATACAGTTGAATCTGAATCTGATCTGAATCTGAATCTGAATCTGAAGGTCGCGGACACCAACAGGATCAACAAACTCATCAGGAAAGCTGGCTCCGTCCTGGGGGCGGAGTTGGATTCATGAGAGGTTGGTCTTGGAGGAGAGGATGCTCCTCAAACTGCGGAGCACCCTGGACAATACAGCTCACCCCCTCCATGACACACTGGTCAACTGAGGAGTACCGTCAGCAACAGACTGGTTCCACCAAGATGCAGCACAGAACACCTTCTTCCCTGTGGCTATCAAACAGTACAACTCCTCCCCCTTCTGTCATGGGGTAGACTGAGACTGACTCTCCTCCCAACCCCCTCTCCCCAACCTTTGTACAACCCCAAGCCTTTCCTTTGTCACTTTAATTTCATGTTTCATGGATACTGTGTTTTATTACTGTTGGCAGATCAACCTCCCTCCTGGGAAAAATAAAGGTCTATTGTGTCGTATCGTATCATATTACCCAAACCAATGATACACCCTTCCCTTACCTCATTATTAGTTTATTAGTTATAGGAGCAGAAATAGGCCATTCGGCCCATCGTCTAATCTGCCATTCAATCACGGCTGATCTATCTTTTCCTCTCAACCCAAATCTCTTGCCTTCTCCCCATAACCTTTGACACCCGTACTAATCAAGAATCTGTCAATCTCAGCTTTAAAAATACCCAATGACGGCCTCCATAGCCTGCTGTGGGAAATAATTCCACAGATTCACCACCCTTCTGACGAAATAAATTCTTCATCTCCTTTCTAAACATAGGTCCTTTTATTCTGAGACTGTGCCCTCTGGTCCTAGACTCTCCCACTAGTGGAAACATCCTCTCGTCATCCACTCTGTCCAGGCCTTTCACTATTCGGTAAGTTTCAATGAGGTCTCTCCTCATTTTCACGCAGAAAGAGGTGGGACATATTTGGATGGTCTTCGCTAGAACGCCGGAAGTTGAGGAGAGACCAGATAGAAGAATGTCACATTATGAGATCTACTTCTTCTTATCGAAAAATGCTGGAGAAACTCAGAGGATTTCGACCCGAAACGTTGCCTATTTCCTTCGCTCCATAAATGCTGCCTGCCTCACCCGCTGAGTTTCTCCAGCATTTTTGTTTAAACTATCTCCTGACTCAGGTAATGGAGCTAATGACAAATCACAGGTGGCAAACGTTAAGCAAGGCCATATTAATTGCTGCTTAAAATGCTGTGGTTTTTTGGTACCATAACGATACAAATAGATTATTTAACAGACCATGCTGCCAGCGTAACCGAAGATAGAATAGAAAAATGATTAAACTTTAGAGGCGAGAGAAGGGAAAAAATTCATTTTCCACGGATGACTCTGAGCACTTGGAACAGATTGGCACCAAAACCAATTAAGTCCTTTAAATTAAAGAAAAGGTTTGTGTAAACATCGGGTTAGAAACAGATTTGTTGTTTTTAGGGTTCAGCGTAAAATTGATTGATTAAGCACTCTACAGAACACTGTAGTCCCTGTGTTGGTGAGAAGATGGAAATAGCTTATGGGATGTAGCTGCAAGGAGCAGAACAATGATTCTAATATTAGATTCCACAGAATTACTTTAAGTAAGAGGCCAAGTAGTTTATATCTGTAGCCACATCCACAATTAGATGTAAGTCAGAGATCGAGCAGACAATAGTTGGGGGGGAGGGGGGTCTTTATTTATATAGCACATTTTTAGTCAACTTGCATTGACCCCAAAGTGCTTCACATAATTACATCCACACACACAGGCAAAGGTGGGTGAAGTGTTTGCCCAAGGACACACACAGGCAAAGGTGGGTGAAGTGTCTTGCCCAAGGACACAACGACAGTATGCACTCCAAGCGGGATTCGAACCAGCTACCTTCCGGTTGCCAGCCGAACACTTAGCCCATTGTGCCATCTGTTGTCCCAGGAAGGGGGGGAGTGGGAGGTCAATAGATTGTTCCAGTGTGCATGACTACTGCTTGCTTTTTATTTGTTTATTGTCACGTGTGCCGAGGTACAGTGGAAAGCTTTTTTTGTTGCGTGCTATCCAGTCAGCGGAAAGGGCGGCACGGTGGCACAGCAGTAGAGTTGCTGCCTTGCAGCACTAGAGACCTGGGTTTGATCCTGACTATGGGTGCTGTCTGTACGGATTTTGCACGTTCTCCTACACTAATTGGAGGAAAAGCATCATATTTCACTTGGGCAGCTTACAGCCCCGTGGTATGACTATTGATTTGTCTAACTTCAGGTAGAATTGGCATTCCCTCTCTCTCTATCCCTCCTCCACCCAAGTCGCACTTACTTCTCGTTTTCACCCAACAAACAGCTAAGAGTGGCCTCGTTATTTTTTTGCATATCTTTCATTCATTGTTCTTTATCTCTCTACATCATCGTCTATATCTCTTGTTTGCCTTATCCCTAACCAGTCTGAAGAAGGGCATCGATCCGAAACGTCACCCATTCCTTCTCTCAGAGATGCTGTCTGACCCGCTGAGTTACTCCAGCATTTTGTCTCTACCTTTGCTTTCATGGGTTAAAATGGTTTGTTTATAAGGTAAGACGTTCTGCGTGCTGGCTTATTTCACATTCAGCCTAAACAGTGAGTCTGAGTACAATTGATTGTAGTTTGCAGTTGCATAAATGCTTGCATTGAGACTGGCTGTTACCATTGCAGGCCTCACTTCCGAAAACTCTCATCCTGGTTTCTGTCAAAAACTTGTTAAAATTCTAAGACTGAGCCATGAAGAACAAACGTTCGGATGATGGTTTAATTCGAAGATAGACACAAAAAGCTGGAGTAACTCAGCAGGACAGGCAGCATCTCTGGAGAGAAGGAATGGGTGACGTTTTGGGTCTGAAGAAAGGTCTCGACCTGAAACATCACCCATTCCTTCTCTCCAGAGATGCTGCCTGTCCCGCTGAGTTACTCCAGCTCTTTGTGTCTATCCATGGAGACCAAGTTGTTTTGATCCTTGGTCTATGCAGGGTCAGCTGGGGAGCAGATTTGCATTTCTCAACTGTCTTCTGTTACCTGGGACAAAGAGGGGGTTAAACTAACCAGCTGTTGATGTTGTTAAATCCACCATTATGCCTTCAGCTGTCGCTTACAGCACATTATCCTCCGACATTTTCAACACCTCCAATGGGATCCCACCACTAGCCACTTCTTCCCATCTCCACCCCTTTCTGCTTTCCGCAGAGACCATTCCCTCCGCAACTCCCTGGTTAACTTTTCCCTTCACACCCAAGCCACCTCCTCCCCAGGTACCATCCCCTGTAACCGCAGGAGATGCAACTTCTCCCAATACCTCCCCCCTCGACTCCGGGTCCAAGGTCCATGACAGTCCTTTCAGGGGAGGCAGAGGTTCACTTGCACCTCCTCCAACCTCATCTACTGTATCCGCTGTTCTAGGTGTGGTCTCCTATTTATCGGCGAGACCAAGCGCAAGCTCGGCGATCGTTTCGCTGGACACCTCTGCTCAGTCTGCCTTAACCTACCCGATCTCCCGGTTGCTAAACACTTTAACTCCCCCTCCCATTCCCACACTAACCTTTCTGTCCTGGGCCTCCTCCATTGTCAGAGTGAGGGCCAGTGCAAGTTGGGGGAACAACACCTCATATTTGGCTTGGGCAGCTTACAACCCAGCGGTATGAACATTGACTTCCCTAACTTCATGTAACCCTTGCTTTACCTCTCTCTCCATCCCTCCCCATCCTAGTTCTCTGACTAGTTTTACTGTCATCCTGGTTAAATTTCACTGATAGTAGGCCTCGCTGTCACCTTCCACTCAGCTAACAATGATCCATTTTACATCTTCCTTGATCATCGTCCCCTTTGATCTCTTGTCTTCACACCTTACCCTTCCATATCTCTATGTCTCCCTCTCCTCTGACTCTCAGTCTGAAGAAGTGTCTCGACCCAAAATGCCACCCATTCCTTCTCTCCTGCCTGTTCCGCCTGTTCCGCTGAGTTACTCCAGCATTTTGTGTCTGTGAACGAGAAACGATTTATCGATGAGACCAAGCGCAAGCTCGGCGATCGTTTCGCTGGACACCTCTGCTCAGTCTGCCTTAACCTACCCGTGTGAAGACAAGAGATCAAAGGGGACGATGATCAAGGAAGATGTAAAATGGATCATTGTTAGCTGAGTGGAAGGTGACAGCGAGGCCTACTATCAGTGAAATTTAACCAGGATGACAGTAAAACTAGTCAGAGAACTAGTGTTCAAAAGGGAACTGCAGATGCTGGAATAGTCTGAAGAAGGGTTTCGGCCCAAAACGTCGCCTATTTCCTTCGCTCCATAGATGCTGCTGCACCCGCTGAGTTTCCCCAGTAATTTTGTGTACCAGTCAGAGAACTAGGATGGGGAGGGATGGAGAGAGAGGTAAAGCAAGGGTTACATGAAGTTAGGGAGGTCAATGTTCATACCGCTGGTTGTAAGCTGCCATGTCGATGAGCACTTTACAGTCTAATACTTGTGTGGAAAGGATCTGCAAATGCTGGTTTATACCAAAGATAGACACAAAATGTTGGTGAGACCACACCTGGAGTATTGCGTACAGTTTTGGTCTCCTAATCTGAGGAAGGACATTCTTGCCATAGAGGGAGTACAGAGAAGGTTCACCAGACTGATTCCTGGGATGTCAGGACTTTCATATGAAGAAAGATTGGATAGACTCGGCTTGTACTCGCTAGAATTTAGAAGATTGAGGGGGGATCTTATAGAAACGTACAAAATTCTTAAGGAGTTGGACAGGCTAGATGCAGGAAGATTGTTCCCGATGTTGGAGAAGTCCAGAACAAAAGGTCACAGTTTAAGGATAAAGGGGAAATCTTTTAGGACTGAGATGAGAAAAACATTTTTTACACAGAGAGCGGTGAATCTGTGGAATTCTCTGCCACAGAACGTAGTTCCTAGGGGGCGGCGTCCTGTGGTATGTTTGCCCAGCCTGCAGCTGTTCGTTTTTCACTCTTTAAAAAAAAATTTAGTGGGAGGTTGGGGGGGAGGGGGAAACTATTTTCTAGGGTCCCTACCTGGTCGGAGAGGCAGCTTTTCTCCGGGCTGCACTTTCGACCCGTCCTCGCGGGCTACCAGCGGGCCTGGAGCGGCGTTTCCTGAGGGGACCGGCCAGTACTTCGGCTTCGGCGGCGGAACAGCGCTGGAGCGCTATTGCGGAGCGGGCGATGCCTTGCCCGGGTAGCCGCGCTGGAACTCCGGAAAGCTGAGACCGCCGAGATAAACATCGCGGAGCTGCGGGTCTGTGGAGCGGCCAGCTGCGGGCGGCGGCGCTGAACTGAAACATCGGGAGCCTGGGATCTCTCGATGAGATCGCCAGTGGTGGAGCTCCATCCGGCGCGGCCTTGTTGGTTTCGGAAGCCGCGGTCTCCGGTAAGGGAAGCGGCCGTTCCAGGTGTCCCAAGCCGCTGAGAGGATTCTCCCGACGCCGGAGCACCATCACCTGGCGAGAACGGCCTGGAACATCGGGCCTCCTTAAAGGCAACTATGGAGGCCTCAATAGGCCCGACTATGGGTGGACATGGGATGGGGACTGGACATTGTGCCTTCCCTCATAATGGGAACCATTGTGGGGGGATGTTTTTATGTTTAAATTTCTTTATTATTGTTATGTCTGTATTCTTTCCTTATGTGCTGCATTGGCAAGAAGCATTTCACTACACCTAGGTGTATGTGACCAATAAAATAACCTTTGAACCTTTGAACCTAGTTGAGGCCAGTTCATTGGCTATATTTAAGAGGGAGTTAGATGTGGCCCTTGTGGCTAAAGGGATCAGGGGGTATGGAGAGAAGGCAGGTACAGGATACTGAGTTGGATGATCAGCCACGATCATATTGAATGGCGGTGCAGGCTCGAAGGGCCGAATGGCCTACTCCTGCACCTATTTTCTATGTTTCTATGTTTCTATGTTGGGAGTAACTCCTGCATTTTGTGTCTATCTGCAGTTTAATGCTTCATGTGCTCATACAATCAGTCTAGCAGTCAAATTTGTTAGTTGAAAACTTTCTAAAAAGGCCTGGAGTCTTTGTTGGCATAGTGTAAGGCATTCAATTGACAATAGACAATAGACAATGGGTGCAGGAGTAGGCTGTTCAACTCTGTGGAAAGCCAAAAGGGGAGGAGATGGGAAGATGTGGCCAGTGGTGGGATCCCGTTGGAGGTGGCAAAAATGTCAGACTATTATCTGTTGTATGTGATGGCTGGTGGGGTGGAAGGTCAGGACAAGGGGAACTCTGCCCTTGTTACAAGTGGGGGGGATGGGGAGTGAGAGCGGAACTACGGGATATAGAGGAGACCCTGGTGAAAGCCTCATCTATAGTAGGGGAGGGGAACCCCCGTTCCCTGAAGAATGAGGACATCTCCGATGCCCTGGTTTGGAACACCTCATCCTGGGTGCAGATGCGGCATAGACGGAGGAATTGGGAGTAGGGGATAGAGTCCTTGCAGGAAGCAGGGTGGGAAGAAGTGTGGTCCAGATATCCATGGGAGTCAGTGGGTTTGTAGTAGATATTGGTCAGTAGTCTGTTACCTACGATGGAGATAGTGAGGTCTAGAAACGGTAGGGAGATGTCGGAAATTAATTTTATATCAGATGTCAGTTTAAGAATAGGGGGTAGGCAATTTGCGACTTAGATAAGGAAAAATGTTTTCACCCAAAGAGTTGTAAATCTGTGGAATTGTCTGCCACAGAAGGCAATGGAGGCCAATTCACTGGATGTATTCAAGAGAGAGTTAGATTTAGCTCTTCGGGCTAACGGAATCAAGGAATATGGGGGAAAAGCAGAAACGGGGCACTGATTTTGGATGATCAGCCATAATCATATTGAATGCTGGTGCTGGCTCGAGGGGGCGAATGGCCTACTCCTGCACCTAGTTTCTATGTAGGTTACAGTGGATGGACCTGCCCATGCTACGCCGGCTCACACCGCCAAACCAGCCCGGGCTTCTGATGCCATCCCCGAGTGGCAAAGTGCATCAGCGGGTATCTTCTGCACCCACCCCACGGTTCGTTTAACCCGGCGGATGTTGCGGCTCAGGTTGTGGCCCTATGGGTCAGCGCTTTCTGCAGGCCACTGCCACCAGCAGGCCGTGCTTGGTCACCATGGGGCTCCCTCCCCTCCCACCTGCTGCTGCTTCTTCTAGTCGGCTCAGTGCTCTTTGCACTCGGCCTCTCCCCTCCCCTCCTCTGCTGCCGCTACCTCCTCCTCCTTCCTCCCCCGGAGTTGCCGACATACTCCACCTTGGTAGCTGTGCGTGACTGCGGGGGACAAGGAGACACTGACGGAGTGGGAAACGTGAGTGGGGAAGAAGCCCCACGATGACCGAGGGTGTTCTGTCGGTGGAGGCGGCCTGAATAATGTGTGCCATGACAGGGGGTTCAACGTGAGCTGCCACAACAACCTCGATCGCCCCGTCGCGGGGGCTTCGATCGCCCCGACTGCGGGGGCTTCGATCGCCCCGACTGCGGGGGCTTCGATCACCCCGACCGCAGGAGAAAAGGAGGAAAGAAGGTAAAAGTTATTCGCCTTCCATCACAGTGGGGAATGTGAGGTCGCTGACAAACAAGGTGGACATGCTACCTACGCTGGTGGGGACTAGGAGGGAGTGCCGTGAGTGCAGTGATCTCGGTGTTTGCAGGGACATCGCTCCATGAGGACATCCCGGAGTCTGCTGCGAGTGTGGACGGCTTTCTGACTGTTCGGGCAGACAGGGACTGCAGAGAGAGTGACAGCGGTCGGTATAACTCTGGTCACATCGCGGTGAAGGAGTGTGTGTGTGGCCCGGACATTGAACTGATGGCTGTGGGTCTCTGCTTATGGTATGTGTACCCTAGGGATTCTAACACGCCACTGTGGTGGCTGTTTATGTTTAATCTTTATGTAGTTTTATATCTTGTTGCTTTTTTAGTATGACTGTATGGTAAATCAAATTTCACTGTACCTCTGTACACGTGACAATAAATGACAATTGAACCATTGAAGAAGTGCCAGCTGGTGCAGACCAGCCGCATCGGCATCTAGTTTTAAGGTGAAACGTCACAAAATGCTGTCGTAATTCTGCGACTGAATCGGTATGAAGAACGTCACCAACAGAATCCATGTTCTCCAGTGATGCTGCCAGACCCGCTGGGTCACTCCAGCACTTTGTGTGTCCTTTGATGCAGTTCTTTGTTTCAACTACAATGTTAATACCTTACTCGATTAAATCAGACAATCGGCAATAACAGACACTATTCCCTCTTATAATGAGGGTCCTTTATAATGAGGGTTTGCTGAACTTGTTGTTTGTGGAAGAATGTATTCACATCTTGCTCTTACTGGAAAATGTCAAATGATGATCCTAATTTTTGATTCACATTCACAGGGTGTCACGTGGCGCAGCTGTAGAGTTCCTGCCTTACCGCGCCAGAGACCCGAGCTTCGATCCTGTACTTTCTCCCCATGACCTGCGTGGGTTTTCCCCCGAGATCTTCGGTTTCCTCACATACTCCAAAGACATAAAGGTTTGTAGGTTAATTGGCTTGGTATAAAAATGTGGACCAATTGACCCTAGGGTAGCGTTAATGTGCAGAAATCGCTGGTGTGTGAGGACCTCAGTGGGCCGAAGGGCCCATCTCTGCACTGTATCTCCAGCTGGCAGCTCAGGACTGATCTTTCGTTATTGATAGAATGCTTCAGTGGCTTGGCCTAAAAATGTTAAAAATTGTCCATAGTGTGTGTAGGAGAACGTTAACGTGTGGATATCCCTGGTTGGTGGGGACTTCGGTGGAACAAAGGGCCTGTTTCCACGTTGTATCTCTTAAACTAAATTAAGCCAAATTAAAAATACTGATGGAATTGGAATTGGTCTCAAATATGTGTGTGCATTCAGACGTGGATAGTGTTGGGTGGAACTCATCGATCGACAATATATTTGGTAAAGTGGACAGCCAACATCTACCATTTCAACTCATCCATGAGGAAATGTCCTGTTGGTCTTCTGTTTCCTTTGCAATGTCACCCTAAAGGGCCAGTTGTGGACGACGACATGGATGGGGAGCTGCTCCGGTAAAATAAACACGCGGGAATCCCGGCTTTATTTTTTTAATTTTTAAATTTTTTATTTTTGTTAGAAGTAAGTACAATAATGTGGTACCAAATTACCTAATACGTATTGACATGTTACATTTCATGTACAACTTCTTATTTTTAATTTAACAAGAAAACAGGAGTAAGGAAGAAAAGAGTAGAGAGAGAGAAACATAGAAACATAGAAACATAGAAAATAGGTGCAGGAGTAGGCCATTCGGCCCTTCGAGCCTGCACCGCCATTCAATATGATCATGGTTGATTGGTGCGTGAGATAGTAAGGTAGCCCGAAATAAGAGAGAAGTATACAAAAAGGTACAGAAGAATGGAGAGAGGAAAGAGAAAGAAAAGAAGAAATAGAGAAAGAGAAGAAAGAAAAGAAGTAAAAAAAAAGGAGATTGAAGGAGATATACCTATTTCATGTTCTTGGCTACCCCGTCACCTGGTTCTGAAACATTTGATTTCAACGGTTGTGTTGCACCATATGCTTGTAAAAAGTCGATAAAAGGAGAACAAATCACTAAGAATTGGTCTGCTTTACCTGCTATGAGGAGTCGCATTTCACAGATGTGACGTTTCTGACAAATTTGAAATCCACATTTTAAGCATTGGTGTGGGCGCCGGTTTTATTATATACAAAATTAATTTTGCTGTCCAATGTTTAATTGCATATGTGACAATAAATCTCCATTTGAACCATTGAAGGGCAGCAAAAGCTTTTATCGAGTTAATAGTCACAGGCCTCAAATGTTCACTGCACCCCTCCGCAAAACCTGCCGACTCCCTTCAGAAGATTCTCTTATTGCTTCGGACTTCCAGCATCTGCGGTACTTTGCTTTTGCACTAAAATCTTTCAGGGGACAAAGAAGGAAGAGAAGTGGCATATTAAAAAAAAACTGGAACAGGGAAGTTTGCTTTGCACTTTTGGAATCAAAATGATGTGTCTTTAATTAGATAATTGCTTCAACATTTCCCATTGCATTTTCTTGTGTGGTTTTCTGCCAAGCTGTGCATTAGGAGTGAGACTCTGACTGTGTGGGGTGGACCGTATAGGCGCAGGGAAAGTCTGCTTGCTGTAAATAATGGAGACCTCTGAGGCAACGGCTGGATTATATAACAAAAAGGCTTGCTCTTGGTGCCAAGGGAGTGGCCCAGTGGTTTACGGACCTCTAAATTATACCGAATTATTGGTTCAAGCACATGGAGCAATTAGGCTTGCAGTCAGACAATTGAAAAGTAAACTATCATCTTCCCAGTTGGAGATGAGAATGACAATTGCAGTGGGTCCGTATCATCTAGGATCAGCTCTCCAGCAACACAGAGTCCCTGGAATTGTCCATTAGATTTTGCGCACTTTCTGCTTCTCTTGCCCAGAGTAGGAGAATCGAGGACCAGAGGACATAGGTTCAAGGTGAAGGGGAAAAGATTTAATCGGAATCTGAGGGGTAACTTTTTCACACAAAGGGTGGTGGGTGTATGGAACAAGCTGCCAGAGGAGGTAGTTGAGGCTGGGACTATCCCAACGTGTAAGAAACAGTTAGACAGGTACATGGATAGGACAAGTTTGAAGGGATATGGACCAAACGCCAGGCTGGGACACTAGTGTAGCTGGGACATATTGGCCGGTGTGGGCAAGTTGGGCCAAAGGGCCTGTTTCCACACTGTATGTCACTCTATGACCCTATGACTCTATAAAAAAATGTGCTTTTGCTGGTCAGTTGGACCCAGGGCAGAACAAGCTCTGATATTTAAAGCCTAATTTGTGCCGATGATTCAATGACTCTATGACCCTATGACTCTATAAAAAAATGTGCTTTTGCTGGTCAGTTGGACCCAGGGCAGAACAAGCTCTGATATTTAAAGCCTAATTTGTGCCGATGATTCAATGAGTCGGGTACAGAGCAAGAAGACTCTCAATCAGCCATGATCATATTGAATGGCGGTGCTGACTCGAAGGGCCGAGTGGCCTACTCCTGCACCTATTTTCTATGTTTCTACGTTTATAACCACATGACTGGTCCCTGAGGTAAAAGTGGGGCTCAAAAGCAGGCTCCATGATCTCTGGGTTAGGGATGGAAAAGCTAGTGAGTTTTCTGTTATTCCTGCTGGCAGGGCACGTGTTAGGAAGGGTGAGGTCTGGACTGGAGTTGGTTGTGATGACCTTTTTCTGATCACCTCGTATTATTTAACTGTCAAGCTGAAAGCTGGAGGAAAAATGAGTTCTTCACTGTTGACACACTCGGCAAGGAGTCAAGACCTTCGGGAAAGGATCGAGTTAATTCAAGGAGGTCGTGAAATTAGTAAATGGAGAGGATATGTTAACGTTGTGGTTATGTTAATGGTCTCATGATCCATTGGCATGAGTTCAAATCCCAATACGATAGCTATGGAATTTAAATTCCATTAATAAAAAGTTAATGGTGACCCTTACCAACAATCAAACTGAAACTAATGGATTGCACTAAAAAACATTTCTGATTCATTAATGTGCTTTAGGGAAAGAAATCTGCCTCCTTAACTACTTTGGCCTGTGTCTAACTCCAGATTCACAGTGATTTGGTTGTCTAGCAAGCCACCCAGTTGTTCCAAAATGTAACAATATCCTTCGAAGAACTGAATGGACTGTCTTGTGATGTTTTAATTTTTTTCATCAGGAGCACCTTTAGGCTGGGTTTTTCTTCGTGTTTTGAGTCCCTTAAAGTCTATTAGACATATTTAATTTGATCTCACCAAATGGGCTTGGTAGAATGACATTAGGCGATGAAGCATTTTGTCAAACTGGTAAATGTTGACAGCTCACTTGACCATTGACAAAAGCAATGGGCCAGGCAGCATCTGTGGGGGGAATGAATAGTTGACATTTCAGGTCGAGACCCTACTTCAGTGTTGTCTGAAGAAGGGTCCTGACCCGATACATTGCCTATCCATTCCCACCACTGATGCTGCCTGACCTGCTGAATTACATAGAAACATAGATAATGGTAGTAGGCCATTCGGCCCTTCGAACCAGCACGCCATTCAATATGATCATGGCTGATCATCTAAAATCAGTACCCCGTTCCTGCTTTTTCCCCATATCCCTTGATTCCTTTAGCCCTGAGCTAAATCTAACTCTTGAAAACATCAAGTGAATTGGCCTCCACTGCCTTATGTGATGGAGAATTCCACAGATTCACAACTCTCTGGCTGAAAGATAAGGGTTGGTCTTGGCATCATGTTTGGCACAGACGTTGTGAACTGGAGGGCCTGCTCTTGTGCTGTGCTCATGTTTGAGGTTAAGCAGAAAGCAGGATTGAATATCCAAATGGTTTATCAATTGGAACATTTTGGCAGAGTGGTTTAATTATAGGTATCCCAGAGGTTCTGACACTTGAGATTGTCGAACGAACTTGAATCCTAAAGCAGCATCTGGAGAATTCAATACAATTAAATAAAACTGGAATTAAGAAATGAATATCAGTAATGGTAACCATCAAGCCGCTTGTATAAAATCATTTGATTCATGAATGCTTTTCATGGAAGGAAATCTGCTAACCGAGATGTGATCCCAGATCCATATCAGTATAGTTGACTGGACTGGTCTCCCACTGGCTGAGTTAGCCCTGAATTCAGTAGCTATTGGGAATGGGGAAATAAATATTGACTTTCCCTGTGACACCTCTAAGTTATGCATCAAAAAGGCAGCAAGTTGGATGTACTATCATAGTAAAAACTGAAGATCATATAAAAGAAAATTGTAAACAATCTTAAAACTGCTCAAGAAAACCCATTAGAGTAAAGAAGATTGTAAATCAAGGAGCTTGTCACATCTGCACCCACTCAGGTCATTGGAGTAAGGAGTGCCCAGCGAGAAGACAGAATATAGCAGAACGGAAGAGAAATCAAGGGGCAATATAGAAAGTAAGAAAAGGAACCCAGTAGCTGGTGTCAGAAAGAATAAGAACTAAAGGAAACTAAACTGACACTGGGGAGAGAAGAGATGAATTGTGCAGGAGGTGCAGGAGTAGGGATAGGAGTCATTAAACCATTGTGAATATGATCAATAACTTGTTATTAAGTTTGTGCCTCCAGGACAGTATCATCTACAGCATACTATCTGGGGAGTGAGGTAAAGAGTATGTGGACCATTGAGAACGGGCGGAAGACACAGCTCAGGTAAAGTAGCTCCCCAGAAACAGGAACCAACAACAAGGAAGAAATTATACTGTCCTGTCCCTTTAAGACACATCTGGGAACGCCAACAGAGAGAAGGCTGCCCCTCAGTATCCCTACTGCTATGAAACTAATATCGAGGAAGAAGAAGAAGATACCTATCCTAGTGCCCAACTTTAACATCATCTAGCTGTTGACACCAGTGAAGGAGAAAGAAAAGAATAACATCCAACATTTTCTAAAGAAAGCTCCAATTTGAAGAATTGAATTGAAATTTGAAAATACATATTCCTCTGTGATTCGGGGGCAAAATACTCACCTTGCGCCTAAATTTAGTTATAAAAATTAAATGATTTGAAATGAGCTTATGGGATATAGTCTTAAAAAATTATTAGAGAATTGACTGATGACTTGGCATTCTCCTCTTGGTTCACCCAAAGGAGGATAATCGAAGATGGGACGGGACCATTTAGTTGCTATCAAGAACGGGACAGACCCTAGCGGATATCAGAAATTAAGACATACCCTGGAAACGTAAGGTGGTGGTATAAACTGATGAGGTAGAATGAAAATTTAGACAATGAGTTCCCCTTGGAAGGTCAATACTAACCATCCAGAAAGAGTTACTTAGTGGTAAAAGGGAACTAGTTATAAGGAAGAACCTCTATGGACTGAGAGCTAAGCCAACATACTAAGGAAGAGGTACTGGAGGAGAAGTCTATTGAATTAGAAGGAGAAATAAGGAATGGGTGTTGAGGTATCAGAGTCGATGTATTTGACCGATGGATCTAAATTGCTTAACCCTTGATAGTAAAACGATTTCTATTCTCAAGGTGGAAAGAAATTGTCCCTAGATTCGGCATTCTAAATTGGCTTTATGATAAAATTGACAACATATGGAACTTGATTGATTAAATTTGAACAGCTTGGAATTGCACAGGAATTGGAATGGAATTGTGTTATCGGCCACAAGCTGTGGAATGAGAAGGATGAGATGGACCCTGAAACTTAAAATATTAAATTGAAAGCTGAGACTGAATTTGGTTGAATTGAAACATTTTTCATGGTTTGCTTTAAATAAGAGTCACGCCTGTAGGGAAATCTGGACTGAACCCAGCTGAGAAACCATCATCAGATATACATTAAGGAACATCGTGTGAATACGGAGAGGGCTGATTAGCGTTGATTCTAGGATAGTAAAGAGTATATTATAGGGCAGAATACAATAGAGATACAGATAGTGAAATGGAAAAGGGATAGTATTGACAAAACAGAAATACAATGGAATGTATGGGAAAGCATTAGTACATGAATGGTAACTTGCTTTGTCCCACATTTTTCAGGAATTATAGGTTATTGGTTCGACTATGGAAAGGGATGGAAGAATGGGCAACAAGACGGATGGAGGGAATTCGCGCCCACGAAAACTCGGGAGGTGAAGACTATCAGATAGAAATTGGGAAGCTACGCCCACAAAAACTCAGGAAGCTTGATAAGATTCTGAGAAGAAACATCATCGTCTTGTTGTTAATAGATGGAGAATGTAATAGCCACACATATGTATATCTGGTTATCTGATTATCTGATTATTTGGTTATCATAAATGATGGTTTATCATATATGATAAAAGGAAGAGATGATAATTCTGACCAAATTGGAGATGCCAGGACACTAAAATTGAGTAAAGGCACCTGGGCTACGCCATTTGGTCAATTTAAATGTGCCTTCTGCAGAAATGGGACAAGCTGCAGAATGGTGCCAGTTTGTCTAAAGCAGAGATAAGAGTAGCAGGAAGAGAATGGAACATCTGCAGATTCTTACAATTAGGTGTAAATTGCATGAAGCGGATTGGGTAAATGCAAACCAGACATACACATTGTAAATATTGTTGCAAAGCTTTAGTTTGCTAGATGTTGATTGAGTTAAGTGTTGAGCCTTGAAAATCCAGGCACATGTTGCATAATTCATCTCTGTTAATTTGCATCTAGAAACTTTGTCAGATACATTGTATTAGTCACAGTATTATTGGGTTAGGGAAATGTCTATCATGTACTGTGTTAATCGATATCTGTTATTGGACTGTATAGAGATCACCCCCATGTGGTTCGGCCCCTCAAGGTTTGGGGACCTATAAAAGGCCGCTCCACAAGGTCCTGTGTCGATCTTCTGGGAGAACGCTTAGGACTGCGTGACCTTCTGGAGTGTCTCTGCTTGCACGGGGCTAGGAGGGCTTGGCCAGGCAGATACAAGGATCGAACCCGCAGTGGTTAGGTATAATAGTGGGGAACTGTTATTCTGTTTTCCAAAATAAAGTTTAGATGCGCAAGTGCTTGACTCAGTATTTTATTGACTGAAACTAGACTGGGGGGAAGCTTAGAACGAGCTATTTACACTGGTAGGCATTGCCCACCCTCAAGTGCCCTTGACTACCATATAACCATATAACCATGTTCTTTCTTTACCTTTGGGACATATGCAAAAAACACATTGGAGGAGATCAGCAATTTTGGATGCAACTTGGTTTTTCCTAGTTGCAGTTGTAAAATGATATATGGCAGCATATAAATTAAGTAAGTGCTAGTTCTTGGAATTTGATGCAAATTTCCATCGACTTAAAGAGAAGCTTCAGTTTGATGCTGAAGTTTCTCTGACTTAAATTAAACCCAGAGCTGCCTTTAGACTTTGAAGTTGAAATTTACGAGTCGTCCTTAAATACAGGATTGGTGCCGGAAGACTGGAGGGTGGTAAATGTTGTGCCTCTTTTCAAGAAGGGCTGCAGGAAAAAAGCTGGGAACTATAGGCCGGCGAGCTTAACATCTGTAGTTGGTAAGATACTGGAAAGTATTCTGAGGGATATACAGGCATTTGGATGGGCTAGGCCTGGTTAGGGATCGTCAGCATGGTTTTGTATGTGGGAGGTTGTGGCTCACAAATCTGATTGATTGTTTTAAAGACGTGACCATAAAGGTTGATGAGGGCAGAGCTGAAGATATTGTGTACATGGACTTCAGTAAGGCGTTCGACAAGGTTCCGAATGATAGGCTGCTCTGAAAGGTTAGATCGCATGGGATCCAAGGAGAGATAGATGAATGGATAGCAAATTGGCTCCATGGAAGGAAGCAGAGGGTGATGGTGGAAGGTTGCTTCTCAGACTGGATGCCTCTGACTAGTGGTGTGCCTCAGTGTTCGGGGTTGGGCCCGTTACTGTTTGTCATCTACATCAATGATTTGGATGAGAACATACAGGGCAAGATTAGCAAGTTTGCTGATGATACAAAAGTGAGTGGTTTTGCAGATAATTAGATGGTTGTGAAAGATTGCAGCAGGATCTTGATTGATTGGCCAGGTGGGCGGAGGAATAGTTGATTGAATTTAATACAGAGAAGTGTTGCATTTTGGGATGTTGAACAAGGGCAGGACCTACACAGTAAATGGTAGGCCTCTGGGTAATGTTGTAGAGCAGAGGGATCTAGGAGTGCAGATGCATGGTTCCTTGAAGGTCGAGTCGCAGGTAGATAAGATGGTCAAAACGGCTTTTGGCACTTTGGCCTTCATCAGTCAGAGTATTGAGTATAGAAGTTGTGAGGTCGTGTTGCAGTTGTATAAGACGTTGGTGAGATTGCATTTAGAATATTGTGTTCAGTTCTGGGCACCTTGTTATAGGAAAGATATTGTCAAGCACCAAGGCAAATTCTTTGTATGTGAATACCTGGCTAATAAACTTATTCTTATTATTAATCTTATTATTAAGCTTGAAAGCGTTCAGAAGAGATTTAGTAATAGGAATAGGAATACTTTATTGTCACATGTGACCAGGCACAGTGAGATTCTTTGCTTATGGAAACAATGTATACAAATAGCGGTCACGCTGACAAAGTTACAAAGCACGCCGGCTCCCCCTTTTGTCCCGTCCCCCCTCCCCCCCCACCACAGCGGTTCGCCCACGCAGGGTCTTCCATTATTCTTCCCCTCCCCCCTCACGGTGGTTCTCCATGCTCTCATCGACCGCCGGCTGCTGGTAGATCCGCCAGGCATCGCCGCTGCCGCGAGGCTTCATCACCGCCGAGGCCCCATCGTCGCGAGTCTTCACCGCTGCTGCCGCCAGAGCCTCACCCCTGCCGACCCCCCACTTCACGCCTCCTTGCTGCCATTCTGGGCTCCAGCCGCGGGCTCCGACAGCCGCTTCGCCCGATCCAGGCTTCTACCCGCGAGGCCATAGCCGGGCCCCGACCAGGGCTTCAACGCAGCGATCTGGGAGGCATCGAGACCACAGCACCTGAATAAAGGCCTCGGGCGCGTTCCCAGTCCACAGCCGCGGCCTGGCGTGAAGAAGAAGGGAGAGGTTATGGGGAGAAGATTTCCTCCCATCACTGTGAACCTACGAGGATGTTGCCAGGACTAGAGGGTGTGAGCTATAGGGAGAGGTTGAGTAGGCTGGGTCTCTATTCCATTGAGCGCAGGAGGATGAGGGGAGATCTTATAGAGGTGTACGAAATCATGAGAGGAATAGATCAGGTAGATGAACAGAGTCTCTTGCCCAGAGTAAGGGAATCGTGGACCAGAGGACATAGGTTCAAGGTGAATGGGAAAAGATTTAATAGGAATCCGTGGGTTAACTTTTTCACACAAAGGGTGGTGGGTGTATGGAACAAGCGCCCAGAGGAGGTAGTTGAGGCTGTGATTATCCAAACATTTAAGAAACAGTTAGACAGGTACATGGATAGGACAGGTTTGGAGGGATATGGAACAAATGCGGGCAGGTGGGATTAGTATAGCTGAGACATGTTGGTCAGTGTGAGTAAGTTGAGCCGAAGGTTTTGTTTCCACACTGTTCACTCTTTGACTTTGTTGTGTAGTTTGAGAGCATGAATCTCAAGATCACCTTTAAGAAGGTTCCCGACTGGAAACGTCACCTGTCCACGTTCTCCAGAGTTGCTGCCTGACCAGCTGAGCTACTCCAGCACTTTCTATCTTTTTTTTGTAAGCCAGCATCTGCAGTTCTTTGCTTCTACTTTTCACTCCAGCTTTTTCTGCATTCCCTCTCTCTCTCATCACCACCAGTGCCAGAGAGTCTCGTCATCTCTCTACCCTGGAATGCCACTCTGGTGCCAGATGTGCCATTTAAGGCATGCTTTTTACGGTAGAGATAGTTGGCTTCTTGATTAGTGCAGTTGTCAGAGGTTATGGGGAGAAGGCAGGAGAATGGGGTCAGGAAGGAGAGCTAGAGCAGCCATGATTGAATGATGGAGTAGACATGATGGGCCGAATGGCCTAAATCTTCTCCTATTCCTTATGACCTTATGATGTTAGGCCATTCAACCTCGTTCCACCTATCCACCCACAACACAACAAATGTTGCCACAGTTTCTTCTCTCCAATTATCAGGGTATTAAAGACTACAACCTCCAAATAGACTACAAACTCTATAGACATGGGGACATTATTTTTTAATTTACACTGCTATTGTCTATCTTTTTTTAAATCTATATGACTAAATCTCTGATCTTGACCGCTTTTGGCCCACTGTGCTGCGATTTCCGACAGAACGCCGCCACCTACGGCCGTCATTTTTGGCCACCTCGCTCAGAGCTCCCCTCCGCCTTACGGGTGCAGAGGATTTTTCCCATCGATGACAAATCAGAGAAATATTAATGTTTTAAAAAAATTCACCATTCTCTCCTGTGCCCCTGCTGGAGGGAAGGGGAGGGACTATAAAACCAGGAAGTGGTGTGCCTCTAAATGGTTGTTTGGGTGCTTTGGCTTGAAGTTGAAAGGTACTACTTACTGCAAATGATGGCTTGAGTGATTTGGTTTGAAGTTGAAAGGCACTTCTTACTGCAAATGGTGGCTTGGGTGCTTTGGCTTGAAGTTGAAAGGCACTAACTGCAAATGGTGGCATGAAGTTTAAAGGCACTACTTACTGCAAATGGTGGCTTGGGTGCTTTGGCCTGATGTTGAAATGCACTATTTACTGCAAATGGTGGCTTGGGTGTTTTGCTTGAAGTTGAAAGGCACTACTTACTGCAAATGATGGCTTGGGTGATTTGGCTTGAAGTTGAAAGGCACTTCTTACTGCAAATGGTGGCTTGGGTGCTTTGGCTTGAAGTTGAAATACACTATTTACTGCAAATGGTGGCTTGGGAGCGTTGGTTTAAAGTTGAAAGGCACTAGTTACTGCAAATGGTGGCTTTGGAGCTTTGGCTTGAAGTTAAAAATAATCACCATTCTCACTGCTGTCCCTGCTGGAGGGAGAGGGAGGGACTATAAAACCAGGAAGTGGTGTGCCTCACTCACTCTCTGCAAAATGGATGAAGCTAAGGGTCACGCCTCTCTGAGCTCTGAATAACAGTGAACTAATGTCTACACAACTGTGAGTACCCTTAATGTAGTTTGAAAATGAAAATATGGTTTGTTTGAAGTAAAAAGGCACTGCCTGCAAATGGTTGTTTGGGTGCTTTGGCTTGAAGTTGAAAGGCACTACTTACTGCAAATGGTGGCATGAAGTTGAAAGGCACTACTTACTGCAAATGGTGGCTTGGGTGTTTTGGCTTGAAGTTGAAAGGCATTACTTACTGCAAATGGTGGCTTGGGTGCTTTGGCTTGAAGTTGAAAGGCACTACTTACTGCAAATGATGGCTTGGGTGATTTGGCTTGAAGTTGAAAGGCACTACTTACTGCAAATGGTGGCATGAAGTTTAAAGTCACTACTTACTGCAAATGGTGGCTTGGGTGCTTTGCTTGAAGTTGAAAGGCACTACTTACTGCAAATGGTGGCTTGGGTGCTTTGGCTTGAATTTGAAATGCAATATTGACTGCAAATGGTGGCTTGGGTGTTTTGCTTGAAGTTGAAAGGCACTACCTACTGCAAATGATGGCTTGGGTGATTTGGCTTGAAGTTAAAAGGCACTTCTTACTGCAAATGGTGGCTTGAGTGCTTTGGCTTGAAGTTGAAAGGCACTACTTACTGCAAATGGTGGCAGGTGATTTGATTGAAGTTGAAAGGTACTACTTACTGCACATGGTGACTTGGGTCTGGCTTGAAGTTGAAATGCACTATTTACAGCAAATGGTGGCTTGGAAGCTTTGATTTAAAGTTGAAAGGCACTACTTACTGCAAATGGTGGCTTGGGAGCTTTGGCTTGAAGTTTAGAAAATTCACCATTCTCTCTGCTGCCCCTGCTGGAGGGAGGGGGAGGGACTATAAAACCAGGAATGGTGGCTTGGGTGCTTTGGCTTGGTTGAAAGGCACTACTTACTGCAAATGGTGGCTTGGGTGCTTTGGCTTGAAGTTGAAAGGCACTACTTACTGCAAATGGTGGCTTGGGTGCTTTGGCTTGAAGTTGAAAGGCACTACTTACTGCAAATGGTGGCTTGGGTGCTTTGGCTTGAAGTTGAAAGGCACTACTTACTGCAAATGGTGGCTTGGGTGCTTTGGCTTGAAGTTAAAAGGCACTACTGCAAATGCACTTACTTCCTGTTTGCACTGTATATTGATTTTAGATAACATGCTACAACTTATGACTGTGATTTTTGGCCATCTTTCTCAGTCCCCCCTCCGCTGAGCAGGTGCAGAGAATTCTTCCCAATAAATGAAAAATAAAAGTGTTATTAGTGTTTAAAAAATGTTGAGAATCTCTCACCTGTCAATCACACCCTGAAAGCCACACCTTTTCCGGTGGGATGGGGAGGGGTTATAAAACACGGAAGTGTGGGTGTGGCTCAGTCTCTGCATGATGGGGGAGGGAGATGTCATGACTCTGAGCTGTGAATCAACTGAACACACTGAATGTCTACTGAACTGTGAGTTTGGTGTTTTATGGTGGTTTCACCCTGCATGAAATGGTATGAAGCTGCATTTGAATTTGGTGGCCTTGGACCCTGCTTGAAGTGGAATGAAACTGCACTTGAATTTGGCGGCCTTGCATCCTGCTTGAAGTGGTATGAAACTGCACTGAATTTGGTGGCCTTGCACCCTACTGAAAGTGGTATGAAATTGCACTCGAATTTGGTGGGCTTGGATCCAGCTTGAAGTGGTATGAAACTGCACTTGAATTCGGTGGCCATGCACCCTGCTTGATGTGGTTGGAAACTGCACTTGAATTCAGTGGCCTTGCACCCTGCTTGAAATGGCAGGAACATGAATTTGAATTTGGTGGCCTTGCACCCTGCTTGAAATGGAATTTCAAGGAATAGTCATGAGTCAACTGCCAGCCCACCAGCCGTGAGTGAGCTGCCAGCAGATCAGGCTTGAGGGACTGAGCTGCCACCCCAAGAACCCATACCAGCACTCCAGAAAGCCCCCCCACTGGCCACCAATTTTGGAATTGGTGGAGAGGTGGAATATTGCGTCGGGGGACCAGCCCTCCCGTGTGAACATGGGACCCAACGGGTCCCACTTAGTCTAGTATATATATAAATATATGTTTTTGTTGTTTATGGTTTTTACAGAGTAATATGTTTATATATACATTGTACTGCTGCAAGTACCGGTAAGTATTTCATTGTTGCGTGAGCAGTGCCTGATCCAGGCAGTCCCAGGGCCTCCAGCCATATAACCATATAACCATATAACAATTACAGCACGGAAACAGGCCATCTCGGCCCTACCAGTCCGTGCCGAACAACTTTTTTCCCTTAGTCCCACCTGCCTGCACTCATACCATAACCCTCCATTCCCTTCTCATCCATATGCCTATCCAATTTATTTTTAAATGATACCAACGAACCTGCCTCCACCACTTCCACTGTAAGCTCATTCCACACCGCTACCACTCTCTGAGTAAAGAAGTTCCCCCTCATGTTACCCCTAAACTTCTGTCCCTTAATTCTGAAGTCATGTCCTCTTGTTTAAATCTTCCCTATTCTCAAAGGGAAAAGCTGATCCACATCAAGGCATTAAACGAGTATTTTGTATCAGTCTTCACCATAGAAGACACAAAAAATATTCCAACGCTGGATAAACAGGAGGCGGTAGGAATGGAGGAGCTAAATACTATTAAGATCACCAAGGAGGTGGTATTAGGGAAATTAATGAGACTGAAGGAGGATAAATCCCCTGGGCCTGATGGATTACATCCAAGGGTCTTGAGGGAGATAGCAGTGGGGATTGTGGATGCATTGGTGATAATTTTCCAAAACTCCCTGGAGGCAGGAACGGTCCCAGTGGATTGGAAAATGGCCAATGTAACACCTATATTTAAAAAAGGAAGTAAACAGAAGGCGGGTAACTATAGACCGGTTAGTCTAACATCGGTGGTGGGTAAAATGTTAGAGACAATTATTAAAGAAACACTAACGGGGCACTTGGATAAACATGACTTCATCAGACAGAACCAGCATGGTTTTGTGAAGGGGAAATCGTGTTTAACGAATCTGCTCGAATTCTTTGAGGAAGTAACAACCCGGGTGGATAAAGGGGAACCGGTGGATGTGGTATACTTGGACTTCCAAAAGGCTTTTGACAAGGTGCCACATAAGAGACTATTGCTAAAAATAAAGAATTATGGGATTGGGGGTAATATATTAGCATGGGTAGAGGATTGGCTAACAAATAGGAAGCAGAGAGTGGGGATAAATGGTTCATACTCGGGATGGCAACCGGTAACTAGCGGGGTTCCGCAAGGGTCGGTGCTGGGACCCCAGTTGTTCACAATTTATATAAATGATTTGGAGGAGGGAACCAAGTGTAATATATCAAAATTTGCGGACGATACAAAAATGGGAGGGAAAGTAGGGGATGAGGAGGATAGGAAGAGTCTGCAAAAGGATATAGATAAGCTAGGTGAGTGGGCAACAACTTGGCAGATGAAATTTAATACTAATAAATGTGAAGTCATTCACTTTGGGGAAAAAAATGATAGGGCAAGTTATTTTCTAAATGAGGAGGAGCTGCGTTGTAATGCAACGCAAAGGGATCTAGGGGTATTAGTACATGAATCACTAAAAGTCAGTATGCAGGTGCAGCAAGCAATCAGGAAGGCCAATGGAGTTTTGGCCTTTATTGCTAGGGGGATTGAGTATAAAAACACGGAGGTCTTGCTGCAGCTGTACACGGTATTAGTGAGACCACATTTGGAATACTGTGTCCAGTTCTGGGGTCCATACTTAAGAAAGGATGTACTGGCCCTGGAGGCAGTGCAGCGAAGGTTTACGAGATTAATTCCTGCAATGAGGGGATTGACATATGAGGAAAGGTTAAGTAAGCTGGGACTCTACTCTTTGGAGTTTAGAAGAATGAGAGGCGATCTCATTGAAACATATAAGATCGTGAGGGGCCTTGATCGGGTGGATGCACCGAGGATGTTCCCAATGATCGGGGAGGCTAGAACTAGGGGACATAGTTGCAGAGTGAGGGGGGGCTCTTTTAAAACTGAGATGAGGAAGAACTTCTTCACCCAGAGGGTGGTTAGTTTGTGGAATTCACTGCCCCAGGGAGCAGTGGAAGCAGAAACGTTAAATATATTTAAGTCAAAAATAGATGTTTTTTTAGCTGCCAAGGGGATAAGGGGCTACGGGGAGAGGGCAGGGATATGGACCTAGGTATGGTTAGTATAGTAAGACCTGAGTGATCTCCTGGACAAGTGTCGATCGCCTGGATTGGGGTCGGAGAGGAATTTCCCGGATTTTTTTCCCGAATTGGACCTGGGTTTTTATCCGGTTTTTTGCCTCCCCCAGGAGATCACGCGGTTCTTGGGGTGGAGAGGGGTGATAGCGGTATAAAGGGGAGGGTAGTGTCTTGTGTTCTGTGTCTTGTGTCTACTGTTTGTGGGTAAGTGTGTCTGTTTAGTGTTCAGCCATGAGCGAATGGTGGTGCGGGCTCGACGGACCTGGTGGTCTACTCTCGCACCTACTTTCTATGATTCTATGATTCTATGAACTCTGTCTATCCCTCTCATCATTTTAAAGACCTCTATCAAGTCCCCCCTTAACCTTCTGCGCTCCAGAGAATAAAGACCTAACTTATTCAACCTTTCTCTGTAACTTAGTTGTTGAAACCCAGGCAACATTCTAGTAAATCTCCTCTGTACTCTCTCTATTTTGTTGACATCCTTCCTATAATTGGGCGACCAAAATTGTACACCATACTCCAGATTTGGTCTCACCAATGCCTTGTACAATTTTAACATTACATCCCAGCTTCTATACTCAATGCTCTGATTTATAAAGGCTAGCATACCAAAAGCTTTCTTTACCACCCTATCTATATGAGATTCCACCTTCAAGGAACTATGCACGGTTATTCCCAGATCCCTCTGTTCAACTGCATTCTTCAATTCCCTACCATTTACCATGTACGTCCTATTTTGATTTGTCCTGCCAAGGTGTAGCACCTCTGAGGCACCCTGAGGGAGTTCCGGGACCGCGGGGCTCCGCAGGGTGTTGAATGTATCCTCAATAAGGATTGTATCATAGTTGTATAGTAGCTTATTATGGATACATGTTTGTATTGTATTATGGTGGTGGGTTCTGGCTTGTTTTATTGTAGTGTAATATTATTTTTAATAATTGAATAAATTGAAAAAAAAAAGAAGAAAAAAAAAGAAAAAGGTGTAGCACCTCACATTTATCAGTATTAAACTCCATCTGCCATCTTTCAGCCCATTCTTCCAAATGGCCTAAATCACTCTGTAGACTTTGGAAATCCTCTTCATTATCCACAACACCCCCTATCTTGGTATCATCTGCATACTTACTAATCCAATTTACCACACCTTCATCCAGATCATTGATGTACATGACAAACAACAAAGGACATAGAAACATAGAAACATAGAAATTAGGTGCAGGAGTAGGCCATTCGGCCCTTCGAGCCTGCAACGCCATTCAATATGATCATGGCTGATCATCCAACTCAGTATCCTGTACCTGCCTTCTCTCCATACCCTCTGATCCCTTTAGCCACAAGGGCCACATCTAACTCCCTCTTAAATATAGCCAATGAACTGGCCTCGACTACCCTCTGTGGCAGGGAGTTCCAGAGATTCACCACTCTCTGTGTGAAAAAAGTTCTTCTCATCTCGGTTTTAAAGGATTTCCCCCTTATCCTTAAGCTGTGACCCCTTGGCCTGGACTTCCCCAACATCGGGAGCAATCTTCCTGCATCTAGCCTGTCCAACCCCTTAAGAATTTTGTAAGTAAGGACCCAACACTTGGACAACCCTCTCCTCGCCCGTTCATCTCTGTGCCCGGGGGCGCATCCCATGGCTGACTGTGAGGGCGTGGTAGGCCAGACCCCGGTTCCCTCTCCTACCGGCCTCACTCCTCCCCCCTCGGGCCCATCGTCATGGTAACGGTGGATTTAGAGAGGAAACTTAGCTGAAACTTGCTTGGCTGAAAAATGAAACTAACTTCCAAACTAGGGTGACGCAGTGGCACAGCTGGTAGGGCTGTTGCCTCACTGTGTCAGAGACTCGGGTTCAATCCTGACCTTGGGTGCAGTCTGTGGGGAGTCCGCACGTTCTCCCTGTGACCGTTTGTGTATTTTTCCGGGTGCTCCGGTTTCCTCCCACATCCCAAAGGTGAGCGGGTTTGTAAGTTAATTGACCTCTGTGAAATTGTCCTTAATGTGCAGGGAGTGGAATAGCATAACGCTAATGTGACCAGATGATCGATGGTCGGCATGGACACAGTGGAGCGAAGGGCCTGTTTCCAAGCTGTATCCCTAAACTAAACCTAACCGAACCCTAAACTAATCCCAACCCAACCCTAAACCCAACTGTCAGGTTGGAGGCCGATGACTAGTGGGGTGCCTCAGGGATCTGTGTTGGGTCCACTGTTGTTTATCATGTACATCAATGATCTGGATGATGGTGTGGTAAATTGGATTAGTAAGTATGCAGATGATAAAATAGGTGGTATTATGGATAATGAAGTAGATTTTCAAAGTCTACAGAGAGATTTGGGCCATTTGGAAGTGGGCTGAAAGATGGCAGATGGAGTTTAATGCTGATAAGTGTGAGGTGCTACATCTTGGCAGGACAAATCAAAATAGGACGTACATGGTAAATGGTAGCGAATTGAGGAATGCAGTTGAACAGAGAGATCTAGGAATAACTGTGCATAGTTCCCTGAAGGTGGAATCTCATGTGGGGTGGAAGATTGCAACCTTCACGTGGTCCGCCCAGTTTCGACTAATGCAATCAACTCGACTTGCACAAACGCAAGATCAAATAGAACAAGTTGTCCAACAACTTTAGGCTGTGCACGCCACACAAAAGAAGAAGAAGCAGGATCTCATGTAGATAGGGTGGTAAAGAAAGCTTTTGGTGTGCTGGCCTTTATAAATCAGAGCATTGAGTATAGAAGTTGGGATGTAATGTTAAAATTGTACAAGGCATTGGTGAGGCCAATTCTGGAGTATGGTGTACAATTCTGGTCGTCAAATTATAGGAAAGATGTCAACAAAATAAAGAGAGTACAGAGGAGATTTACTAGAATGTTGCCTGGGTTTCAGCAACTAAGTTACAGAGAAAGGTTGAATAAGATAGGTCTTTATTCTTTGGAATGCAGAAGGTTAAGGGGGGACTTAGATTAGATTAAACTTTATTAATCCCCTTATTCAGGGGAAATTCTGATGTCCTTGCAGCACACTAATAAAAATACAACATAGATTCAAAAAGAAGTTCAACACAAAAACATCCCCCCACAGTGATTCCCACTGTGGGGGAAGGCACAAAGTCCAGTCCCCATCCTCTTGTCCACCCAAAGTCGGGCCTATTGAGGCCTCCACAGTCGCCGCCACGGCGCCCGACGTTCTCGCCGGGTGATGGTGCTTCGGCGTCGGGAGAACCCCCAGCGGCTTGGGGTGCCAGGAACGGCCGCCTTCCCACCGGAGACCGCGGCTTCCAAGCCAACAGACTGCGCCGGACGGAGCTCCACACACTGGCGATCTCAGCAAGAGATCCCAGGCTCCGGGATGTAACATTCAGCGTCGCAGCTGGCCGCTCCACGGAACCGCGGCTCCACAATGTTCTTATCGGCGGTCCCAGCATACTGGAGTTCCAGCGTGGCGACCCAGGAAAGGCATCGCCCGCTCCGCAATAGCGCTCCAGCGCTGCGCCGCCGCCAAAGCCGATGTTCTGCGCCGCCGCCAAAGCCGATGTTCTGGCCAGGTCCCCTCAGGGAAACGTCGCTCCAGGACCCGCTGGTAGGCCGCAAGGACAGGTCGAAGTCGCTGTTCGGAGGAAGCCAACCCCTCCGACCAGGTAGGGACTCGAAAAGCAGTTTCCCCCTTCCCCCCCACCACCCCCCACACATAAAAAGATTAGGCCCCCTGACTGCACACTCAACATACTAAAAATAATAAAAAAGAAGGGAAAACAAACGGACAGCTGCAGGACAGGCAGCCGTTCAGGACAGCGCCTCCTCCGGTTAGGTAGGTGTGACGCGGCCATTAAAGCCACGCCGGGTGATGCATGGCCGCGCTCCGGGTCTTGGTGCTGGAGCCCCCAGCGGGCGATGGTAAGTGTCCCGTGGCCATTTAAAGCCGCGCCGGGCGATGTAAGGCCCCGCTCCAGGTCATCCTCAACCCCGCAACTCGGGCAGGAGAAGTCGCCGTTGCGGAAATCCCGAAAAGCGGTCTCCCAGCAGGGACCATATAACCATATAACAATTACAGCACGGAAACAGGCCATCTAGACCCTTCTAGTCCGTGCCGAACACGTATTCTCCCCTAGTCCCATCTACCTGCGCTCCGACTTGATAGGGGTCTTTAAAATTATGAGAGGGATAGACAGAGTTGACGTAGATAAGCTTTTTCCATTGACAGTAGGGAAGTTTCAAACAATAGGACATGATTTGAGAATTAAGGGACAAAAGTTTAGGGGCAACATGAGGAGGAATTTCTTTACTCAGAGAGTGGTAGCTGTGTGGAACGAGCTTCCAGTGGAAGTGGTGAAGGTAGGTTTGTTTTTATCATTTAAAAATAAATTGGATAGGTATATGAACGGGAAAGGAATGGAGGGTTATGGTCTGAGTACAGGTAGATGGGACTAGGTGAGAGTAAATGTTCGGCACGGACTAGAAGGGCCGAGATGGCCTGTTTCCGTGCTGTAATTGTTATATGGTTATATGGTTATAAATCAAAACTTAACTAAATTTTCCTCCATTAATGATTTTCTGTTGAAACTAACTCACATTTAATTTAATTTAGTTTAATTTAGAGATACAGCGCGGAAACAGGCCCTTCGGCCCACCGAGTCCGCACCGACCAGCGATCCCCGCACACTAATGCTATCCTACATACACATAGAAAATAGGTGCAGGAGGAGGCCATTCGGCCCTTCGAGCCAGCACCGCACTGGGGACATTTTACATTTATACCAGGCCAATTAACCTACAAACCTGTGCGTCTCGGAGGAAAGCGAAGATCTCGGAGAAAACCCACGCAGGTCACGGGGAGAATGCACAAACTCCGTACAGACAGCACCCGTAGTCGGGATCGAACACAGGTCTCTGGTGCTGTAATGCAGTAACTCTACGTGCCACTCAGATAAAATTCACATGATGTGATGCAGTCTCCAGGCTGTCAGATTTCAAAGTCAGGGTACTGCACGACTCAGTAGTGAATGTGGTAAAACTCCCATTATCCTGCTGCCCTTGTACTTTAGGTGATGGAGGTCACAGGTTTGGAAGATCCTGGCAAGGAAGCCTTGCTAATTTGTTGTTACGATATAGCAGATAGGGCACGTCAAGGTGAAAGCTATTATCCAAGGACTTGGAATGCATACCCAATCCAGCCATCCAAAGTCAGTACCAAGTGCTTAAAATATAAATTAACTACTGATGATGTAGAATCCACAATGTGTTCATTGAAACGTTTCTTCACAGCCAATAAAGTAGACACTCCGATCTTTACAGGAAATTTACAATACAATACAATACAATTTATTTGTGTCATTTGAACCTCATTGAGGTTCAAACGAAATTTGGTTTCTGCAGTCATACACACAAGAAAAAGAACCAGGACACAACACAATTTACACAAACATCCATCACAGTGAATCTCCTCCTCACTGTGATGGAAGGCAAAGTCTTATCTCACCCCTGCACTCCTCATTCTCCTCCCGATATCAGAGTCAAAGCCCCCGGCGGGCGATGGTAAGTGTCCCGTGGCCATTTAAAGCCGCGCCGGGCGATGTAAGGCCTCGCTCCAGGTCATCCTCAACCCCGCAACTCGGGCAGGAGAAGTCGCCGTTGCGGAAGCCCCGAAAAGCGGTCTCCCAGCAGGGACCATATAACCATATAACCATATAACAATTACAGCACGGAAACAGGCCATCTCGACCCTTCCAGTCCGTGCCGAACACGTATTCTCCCCTAGTCCCATATACCTGCGCTCACACCATAACCCTCCATTCTTTTCCCGTCCATATAACTATCCAATTTATTTTTAAATGATAAAAACGAACCTGCCTCCACTATCTTCACTGGAAGCTCATTCCACACAGTCACCACTCTCTGAGTAAAGAGGTTCCCCCTCATGTTACCACTAAACTTCTGCCCCTTAATTCTCAAGTCATGTCCCCTTGTTTGAATCTTCCCTACTCTCAGTGGGAAAAGCTTATCCACGTCAACTCTGTCTATCCCTCTCATCATTTTAAAGACCTCTTTCAAGTCCCCCCTTAACCTTCTGCGCTCCAAAGAATAAAGCCCTAACTTGTTCAACCTTTCTCTGTAACTTAGTTGCTGAAACCCAGGCAACATTCTAGTAAATCTCCTCTGTACGCTCTCTATTTTGTTGACATCCTTCCTATAATTAGGCGACCAAAATTGTACACCATACTCCAGAATTGGTCTCACCAATGCCTTGTACAATTTTAACATTACATCCCAACTTCTGTACTCAATGCTCTGATTTATAAAGGCCAGCACACCAAAAGCTTTCTTTACCACCCTATCTACATGAGGTTCCACTTTTAGGGAACTGTGCACAGTTATTCCCAGATCCCTCTGTTCACCTGCATTCTTCAATTCCCTACCATTTACCATGTACGTCCTATTTTGATTTGTCCTGCCAAGATGTAGCACCTCACACTTATCAGCATTAAACTCCATCTGCCATCTTTCAGCCCACTTTTCCAACTGGCATAAATCTCTCTGTAGACTTTGAAAATCGACTTCATTATCCACAACCCCACCTATCTTAGTATCATCTGCATACTTACTAATCCAATTTACCACACCATCATCCAGATCATTGATGTACATGACAAACAACAGTGGACCCAACACAGATCCCTGTGGCACCCCACTAGTCACTGGCCTCCAACCTGACAAACAACCATCCACCATTACTCTCTGGCATCTCCCATTCAGCCACTGTTGAATCCATCTTGCTACTCCACCATTAATACCCAACCATTGAACCTTCTTAACCAACCTTCCGTGAGGAACCTTGTCAAAGGCCTTACTGAAGTCCATATATACAACATCCACTGCTTTACCCTCATCAATTTCCCGAGTAACCTCTTCAAAAAATTCAAGAAGATTAGTCAAATATGACCTTCCAGGCACAAATCCATGTTGACTGTTCCTAATCAGACCCTGTTTATCCAGATGCTTATATATATTATCTCTAAGTATCCTTTCCATTAATTTGCCCACCACTGACGTCAAACTAACAGGTCTATAATTGCTAGGTTTACTCTTAGACCCCTTTTTAAACAATGGAACAACATGCGCAGTACGCCAATCCTCCGGCACTATTCCCATTTCTAATGACATTTGAAATATTTCTGTCATAGCCCCTGCTATTTCTACACTAACTTCCCTCAATGTCCTAGGGAATATCCTGTCCGGACCTGGAGACTTATCTACTTTTATATTTCTCAAAAGTGTCAGTACTTCCTCTTCTTTGAATCTCATAGTTTCCATAGCTACTCTACTTGTTTCCCTTACCTCACATAATTCAATATCCTTCTCCTTGGTGAATACCGAAGAAAATAAATTGTTCAATATCTCCCCCATCTCTTTTGGCTCTGCAGATAGCTGTCCACTCTGACTCTCTAATGGACCAATTACCCACCACCGCGATGGTGGGTAATGGACCGCGGGCTCCCGGTGTCACCGTCCACCAGACCTGCGGTTGGAGCTCCGAATCTCCGAATCTCCGGGGGTCGGGTCGCAGCCGCGCGCCACCACAGCTCCGCCCGCTCCGAACTCGGCCAGCTCCGCGATGGTGGGTAAGTCCGCAGCTCCGCGACTGGAGCCCCAGGTCGTTCCAGTTGGAGGCTGCTCCACGGTTAATTTATAGCTGATTTATGCAGCTTAGGTCGTCCGAAAGTCACAAGAGTTAGTTTAGTTTTGTTTGGTTTGGCTTATGATATGGCTTTTCATTTCACTGCACATCTCGTATGCGTATGTGACACATTAACTTGACTTGACTTGATTGTCACCTTAACCGAGGTCCAGTGTAAAGCTTTTTGGTTACATGCCATCCAGTCTATGTAAAGACGATACACGATTACAAATAGTCTGAAGAAGGGTTCCAACCTAAAACGCCACCCATCATTTTCCTCCAGAGATGCTGCCTGACCCGCTGAGTTACTCCAGCACTTTGTGTCTATACGTGGTTACAATCAAGCCGTCCACAGTGTACAGCTACAGGATAAAGGGTATATTATGTAGTGCAAGATAAAGTCCGATTAAAGATAGTTCAATGGTGTCCAAAGGAGTAGATGTTAGGTCGGGACCACACTCCAGCTGGTGAAGGGACGGTTCAGTTGCCTGATAACAGCTGGGAAGAAATTATCCCTGAATTTGGAGGTGTGCATTTCAGAATTATGTATCTCCTGCCTGATGGAAGAGGGGAGACAAGGAAGTGACTGGCGAGACAGGTGAGACTGGTTCTTGATTATGCTGTGGGCCTTGCCAAAGAACTAGTATAGATGGGGGCATGTCGGGCCGAAGGGCCTGTTCCCACACTGCATGACTCTATGATTCCATGAAAATACTTGTTCCTGATCCTGATAATGTGAGGTTACAGGCATCTGTACCTCCTACCCGAAAAAAAAAGTTATTTCAGCAACTGAGAAAAATCAGACGGTACTGGTGTAGAAATTGTGCGGAAACTTTATTTTAGTTTCTGCACAATGTTTGCTGGAATGGATTTAGACTGAAATTTGCTGACAGTTGTGTTAGCAAACACCGCAAATTTAAATTGAGCATAACCCACGTGGAAACCCATAGAAACTAATGGGGCTTGAATAGAACACACACTATTTTCCTTTCTTAAATCCTACTTCAACTTACTAATATTATTGAAATTCATTTTTGAAAACATCAAACCATCACACAAGCACATCTGGCACAGTGTCCTGGAGATTGTGTTGGCAATTTCATAGAGTTTTGCTCAAAAATGGTCAATGAGATTGGATAGATTTGGATGGAAGCAACTTCAACTGGAGATTAATTTTCCATGGCCTTGCTTACCAAATTGGTCTGGCCCATTAAACCAACCACACCCCAGATCAAATAAATTACCCAGGTGAGTTACTACTAGCTATGTCTGTTTGGCACCCTTTCAAGAGGCCCTTAAAGTGCCAAAAATGAACCAAAAGTATTTTCTGGAAGTATTTTAGGAAGTTTAAATGTTACTAAAATATACCCCAGCATGACTGATAAATTGTTTCAATAACTTTATAAAGCATTTTTCCCCTTATGTTTAAATAGGAGTTGTGACAATAAGTAGGAAGAGGACAGATAAGGTTAGCGAACAAGGATGGCCAATTAATAGGTGGGAGAAAAGAAGTGGCAGATATGGCTTAGTTTAGAGAAACAGCGCGGTCCACCGAGTCCATCGAGTCCACGCCGACCATTGATCCCTGCACACTGGCGCTATCCTGCACGCTCTCGGGGCAAATGTGCTCTTTAGAGTGTGGGAGGAAACTGGAGCTCCCGGGGAAAATCCACGTGGGTCACGGGGAGAACATGCAAATTCCATACGGACAAGCACCTGCAGTCAGGATCGAACGCGGGTCTCTGGTGCTGGAAGGCAGCAACACTACAGCTGCGCCACCATGCTATTGAATAAATGTTTTTCATCAGTCTCTTTGCTAATATCCCTGAAATATCAGGCAGGCTAATTTCTAATAAAATGGTGGAACTTACACAAATTCCAATTACAGGGTATACAGTTACAGTACATGTGCATTGATTCATAGCAACAGGATTTGAGTATAGGAGCAGGGAGGTTCTACTGCAGTTGTACAGGGTCTTGGTGAGACCACACCTGGAGTATTGCGTACAGTTTTGGTCTCCAAATCTGAGGAAAGACATTCTTGCCATAGAGGGAGTGCAGAGAAGGTTCACCAGACTGATTCCTGGGATGTCAGGACTTTCATATGAAGAAAGACTGGATAGACTCGGCTTGTACTCGCTAGAATTTAGGAGATTGAGGGGGGATCTTATAGAAACTTACAAAATTCTTAAGGGTTTGGACAGGCTAGATGCAGGAAGATTGTTCCCGATGTTGGGGAAGTCCAGGACAAGGGGTCACAGCTTAAGGATAGAGGGGAAATCCTTTAGGACCGAGATGAGAAAAACATTTTTCACACAGAGAGTGGTGAATCTCTGGAACTCTCTGCCACAGAAGGTAGTTGAGGCCAGTTCATTGGCTATATTTAAGAGGGAGTTAGATGTGGCCCTTGTGGCTAAAGGGATCAGGGGGTATGGAGAGAAGGCAGGTACGGGATACTGAGTTGGATGATCAGCCATTATTACAGTATATTGAATGGCGGTGCAGGCTCGAAGGGCTGAATGGCCTACTCCTGCACCTATTTTCTATGTTTCTATGTTTCTATGTGCTGAAGTTGAGATGGTTGGAAGCTTCATATTCCTAGGAGTAAATATCACCAGCAATTTGTCCTGGACAAGGCTCATCGAAGCAATGGTTTAGAAAGCATAACAACGCCTCTACTTCCTTACAAGGTTTAGGAAGTTCAGCATGTCCCAACTCACCAACTTCTACAGATGTGCCGTAGAAGATATTTCACCCGGATGCATTACGGCGTGGTTTGGGAACAACTCCGTCCAAGACCGTTAGAAATTGCAGAGAATTGTGGATGCAGCGTAGACCATCACACCTTGCCACGCTGCCTTGGGAAGGCCACCACATCATCTAGGATGAGTCTCATCCTGGTCACTCCCTCTTTCCCCCTCTCCCATCAGGCAGGAAGCATAGAAGTGTGAGAGCGCACTCCTCCACATTCAGAGACAGTTTCTTCCCAGCTGTTATCAAGCAAATGAACCATTCTATCAACAACCTACAATCCTACAGTCTAACTCAATCCACAGTTCATCTTTAATTGGACTTTATTGGATTTATTTATCTTGCACTAAATGCAATTTCCTTTATCATGTATCTGTCTGTACACTGTGGACGGCTTGATTGTAATCATGTATTGTCTTTCCGCTGACTGGTTAGCACGCAACAAAGTAGCTATCCACTGTACCTCGATACAAGTGACAATAAACTGAACTAAACTAAACCACAGCATTGGAGGAACTCAGGGGGCGAAATGGGACAAGTCTCCAGGAACTGATGGATTGTACGCTAGGGTTTTAAAGAAAGTGGTTGCAGAGAGAGTTGACACATTGGTTGATTTTTTTCATGGCTTACTAATCTCCAAAAATAAATATGACTTAATTTTTCAAAAAAGAAGAAAGGCAGAAGGCAGGGAACTACAGGACAGTTAGCTTATCAGCCATTATTGGAAGGATGCCAAAATCAATAATCAAAGAGGAAATACAACATTGATCATGAGAACACAGAACAGTACAGCACAGGAACGGGCCCTTGGGTCCACAATGTTTGTGCCGAACATGATGCCAAGTTAAACTGACCTCACCTGCCTGTCCTTGATCCATATCCCGATATTCCCTGCACTTCCACTTATCCAAAAGCCTCTAAAACGCCACTATCGGATCTGTGTCCACCACCACCCGTGGCAGTGCGTTCCAGGCCCCACTAATCTCCTGTAAAAACCTGTCCTGCACATCTCCATTGAACTTTCCCGCTCTCACTTTATAGCTATGCCCTCCAGGATTGGACATTTCCACTCTGGGTAGATGGTTCTATCTCTGCCTCTCATAATTTTATTTGGTTTTCATCAAGTCTCCGCTCAAACTCAGACGTTCCAGAGAAAACAATCCAAGTCTATCCAACCTCTCCCTGTAGCTGAAATCCTCTAATCCAGACAGCCTTCTGGTAAATCTCCTCTGCACCCTCTCTAAAGCCTCCACACCATTCCTGTAATGGGGCGACCAGAACTGCATGCAACACTCCAAATGCAGCCTCACCAAATTCCTCTCGAGCTGCATCTTGACTTCCTGACTCTTATATTCAATACACATAGCAATGAAGGCAAGCATACCCTACGCCTTTTTTAGTATCCTATCTACCTGTGCTGCCACCTTCACTGAGTTGTGAACTTGGACGCTAAGATCTCTCTGCACATCAACGCTGTTAACTGTATATTTCCTCTTTACATTCAACCTCCCAATGGTGTCACCTCACACTTGCTTCGGTTAAACTTCATCTCTCATTTCTTCGCCCATTTCTGCAGCTGGTCTATATATTCCGCTGTATCTTTTGATAGCACTGTCTGCAGCTCCTCCATATTTTGATGTTGTCAGCAAAGTTACTCGCCAACCCATCTACATTTATGTCTAAGGTAGACACAAAATGGTGGAGTAACTCAGTGGGTCAGGCAGCATCTCACCTACATTTAAATCCAGGTCGCTTGTATAAATTATAAACAGCAGAGGTCCCAGCAAATGTTCCCGTTGAACTCCACAGTTCACAGACCTCCAACCAGAATATCTACCTTCCACCAGAACCCTCTGTCTGCTATGAAAAAAAAACAGTTCTGAATCCATATGATCACGTCATTGTGAATCCCAGACATCTTAATCTTCTGGATCAGCCTACCATGAGGGATCTTATCAATAGCCTTCCTGAAATCCCTGTATACAACATCTACTGCCCGATCTTCATCAATTTCCTTCATCACCTTCTCAAAAAAATCAATCAAGTTAGTGAGGAAAAGGGGAGATGCAACGAGACCTGGGTGTCATGGTACACCAGTCATTGAAAGTAGGCATGCAGGTGCAGCAGGCAGTGAAGAAAGCGAATGGTATGTTAGCATTCATAGCAAAAGGATTTGAGTATAGGAGCAGTTGTACAGGGTCTACTGCAGTTGTACAGGGTCTTGGTGAGACCACACCTGGAGTATTGCGTACAGTTTTGGTCTCCTAATCTGAGGAAATACATTCTTGCCGTAGAGGGAGTACAGAGAAGGTTCACCAGACTGATTCCTGGGATATCAGGACTTTCATATGAAGAAAGACTGGATAGACTCGGCTTGTACTCACTAGAATTTAGAAGATTGAGGGGGGATCTTATAGAAACGTACAACATTTTTAAGGGGTTGGACAGGCTAGATGCAGGAAGATTGTTCCCGATGTTGGGGGAAGTCCAGAACAAGGGGTCACAGTTTAAGGATAAGGGGGAAATCTTTTAGGACCGAGATGAGTAAAACATTTTTCACACAGAGAGTGGTGAATCTCTGGAATTCTCTGCCACAGAAGGTAGTTGAGGCCAGTTCATTGGCTATATTTAAGAGGGAGTTAGATGTGGCCCTTGTGACTAAAGGGATCAGGGGGTATGGAGAGAAGGCAGGTACAGGATACTGAGTTGGATGATCAGCCATGATCATATTGAATGGCGGTGCAGGCTCGAAAGGCCGAATGGCCTACTCCTGCACCTATGTTCTATGTTTCTATGTGAGACAATACCTCATATTTATAAAACTATGCTGGCAGACTCTAAGTAGCCTACTATCCTTCCAAATGGGATTAAATCATACCTTGAAGAATTCTCTCCAATAGTTTCCCTCCACCGATGTGATTCCAGCCTAAACTTCCCTAGATTCTCTCCACTTCTTTTCTGAAACAATCGAACAACAGTGGCCACTCTCCAGTCCTCCGGGACCTCACCCGTGGCCAGAGAAGAAACAAAGATCCTCGTCAAGGCTTGGGCATTCTTCCCTCTTGCCTCCCTCAATAACCTGGGATAGATCCAATCATGCCCTGGGGACACATCCATCTTAATGTTCTTCAAGAGCCTCAGCACCATCTCCTTCTCGATCTCCCACTGCCCTAGCATATTTGTACTGGGATATTTCTAAGGCAGAGATAGATAGATTCTTGATTAGTACAGGTGTCACAGGTTATGGGGAGAAGACAGGAGAATGGGGTTAGGAGGGAGAGATAGATTATCCATGATTGAATGGCGGAATAGACTTGATGGGCCGAATGGCCTAATTCTACTCCTATTCCTTATGGCCTTACGCTCCACATTAATCTTGTTGCCCTCCAAATCCTTCTCCTCGGTAGATACCGATGCAAAGAACTCATTTAGTACCTCACCTACTCCAACTCCCAAGCATAGATTCCCTCTTTTATTTTTGAGCAGCCCTACATTCTCCCTGGTCACCCCCTTATTTTTAACATATATATAAAAAGCCGCTAAAAAGATTGTCCTTAATCTGACACCAATTACATTTCATGGTCCATCTTTACCGCTTTATATTCCTCATAAGCCCCATCTGATGCCAACTTCTTAAACCTGACATTGGCTTTGTTTTACTTCCTGATCAAGCTTACAACATCCTTGATTCCCTTCCCTTGCCGTCTCTGTCCCTCCTCCTTTACTGGAATATGCTGATCCTGCACTTTGATCTTTAAAAGACTCGCACATTCATTTGTGGAATTAGCCAATAGCAACTGCTCCAAATCTACCCTCCTCAGCTCCTACCTAATGGCATTGTATTCTGCCTTGCCCCAATTAAGATCATAAGGTCATGAGGGATAGGAGAATTAGGCCATTCAGCCCATCAAGTCTATTCCGCCATTCAATCATGACTGAACTATCTCTCCCTCCTAACCCCATTCTCCTGCCTTCCCCCCATAACCTCTGACACCCGTACCGTAATACCAATTAAGTAGCTTCCTCCAACATCCAGACCTGTCCTTATTCAAAACAATTTTGAAATTTATGGAGTTGTGATTACTATCTCCAAATTCTTCCACCACCGCAAGACCAGTTATTTGGCCAGGCTTGTTTCCCAATGCAAGGTCCAGTATGGTCCCTCCTTGAGTTGGACTATCCACACACTGTTGGAAACCTTCTTAGACACAACTAATAAATTCTGCCCCATCTAATCTTGTCCTGAGTTAGTCCCAGTCAATATTGGGGACGTTAATGTCACACACTAGGCCAACACTGTGGTTCTAGTATCCTTCTGTAATCAGTCTATATATCTGATCCTCTATCTCCTGCTGGATCTTGGGTGGCCGATAATATAATTTGCTTGATTTCTTCGAGGATGTAACAGGGAGTTGATGGGGGGGGGGGGGGGGGGTTCTATAGATGTAGATAATTTAGGTGTTTGACAAGCCTCCAAATGGGAGGCTGGTGCATATACCTGTATTACAAACCCCTGGTATCAGAAGAAAGTGTTAGAATAGGTTGAAAACTGGCTGCCTCAAAAAACAGAGTTGGAGTGAATGGGTCCTTTTCAGACAGGAAGGAGGCCGCCAGTAGAGTGGCCCAGGGCTCAGTTCTCGGCCTGCAATTGTCCACTTCTTACAATGAACACCTGGAAGAAGGAACAGTTCACAATGTCTCCAATTTGCAGATGAAACAAAAAATGTGAGGAAGTCAAGTTGTGATAAGGCTACTATGATTCGGCAATAGGACAGAGAGTCATAGAGGCATGGAGCATGGAAACAGGCCATTTGGCCCAACTTGTCCATGCCAACCAAGATGCCCCATCTAAGGCAGTCTCACTTGCCTGTATTAGGTCAATTTCCCTCTAAATCTTTCCTATCCATGTACCTGTCCAAGTGTCTTTGAAATTGTACTTACCTCAACCACCTCCTCTGGCTGCTCATTCCATATACCCACCACCCTCTGAGTGAAAAAAATGCCCCTCAGGTTCCTATTAAATCTTTCCCTTCTAACGTTAAACCCATGTCCTGTGGTTCTTGATTCCCCTACGCTGGGTAAATGACTTTGTGCTTTCACTTTATCAATTCCCCTCATGATATTATACATGTCTATAAGACTATATCTTAGCCTCAAGTGTTCCAAGGAATGAAGTCCTAGCTTGCCCAATAGAAACGTAGAAACATAGAAAATAGGTGCAGGAGGAGGCCATTCAGCCCTTCGAGCCAGCACCGCCGCCATTCAATGTGATCATGGCTGAATCAGTACCCCGTTCCTGCTTTCTCCCCATATCACTTGATTCCTTTAAGGACCTGTCCTACTTAGGCTATTTTTAGGCGACTGAAAAACCACGACTGGACCCCCCCTTCGACATAAAATTGGAAATAGAATCATTACTTTAACACAAAAAACAACTGAAGTCACCTGGCGACAACCTACGTTAACCTGGCGACAATCATGACAGCGCCTATGTCAGGAGAAGTCAAACTACGCTCATTGGCGTCAAACCCACTGACTCCGAAAAGTTTTCAACATGTTGAAAATCCAGCTGCGAACAGAAAGACACTACGACTCTTTGGGTGACGGAGGAGGCTACTCACGACCATACAGGCAACACCCCGGCGACCACGTGGTGACAGCCTAGTCTCTCCCTAAAGTTCAGGCCTTGAGTCCTGGCAACATAAATCTTCTCTGCACACTTTCCAGCTAAATGACATCCTTCCTATAGCAGGGGTGACCAAAACTGAACACAATACTCCAAATGCAGCCTTACCAGCATCTTGTACGACTGCCGCAGAACGTCCCAACTTCTACACTCAATACCCTGACTGATGAAAGCCACAAGCCTTATTTATCACATAAACTACCTCGGGCCAAATGGCTTGTTCTTGTGCTGAACATGCGCCAGGACATAGAACATAGAAAAGAACAGCACAGGAACAGGCCCTTCGGCCCACAATGCTGGAATCTCTGGAATTCTCTGCCACAGAAGGTAGTTGAGGCCAGTTCATTGGCTATATTTAAGAGGGAGTTAGATGTGGCCCGTGTGGCTAAAGGGATCAGGGGGTATGGAGAGAAGGCAGGTACAGGATACTGAGTTGGATGATCAGCCATGATCATATTGAATGGCGGTGCCGGCTCGAAGGGCCGAATGGCTTACTCCTGCACCTATTTTCTATGTTTCTATGTTTCTATGCCTATGCCAAATATAATGCCTAGATAAACTAATCTGATCAGCCTGTGTATGAATTATACCCCTCCATTGCCAGCATATCCATGTGCCTATCTAAAAGCCTCTAAAATGCCACTATCACTGCTGCCTCCACCATCACTCCTGGCAAGCATGTTCCAGCCACCCTCTACTTTGCGTAAAAAAAACTTGCTCTTTGAACTTTGCCCCTCTTAAACCAAAGCAATGCCCTCAAGTCTTTGACATTTACACCCTGGGGAAAAAAAAGCTTTTGACTGTCAGCCCTATCTATGCCTCGTGATTTTATATGCATCTATTATTTTCACCGCCCAGAGAGTTGTGAATCTATGGAATTCTCTGCCACAGAAAGCAGTGGAGGCCAATTCACTGGATGTTTTCGAGGAAGTTAGATTTAGGTCTTAGGGCTAAAGGAATCAAGGGATATGGGGAGATTGCAGGAACGGGGTACTGATTGTGGATGATCAGCCATGATCATATTGAATGGCGGTGCTGGCTCGAAGGACCGAATGGCCTACTCCTGCACCTATTGTCTATGTTTTTATCAGGTCTCCCCTCAACCTCTCATGTTCCAGAGAAAACAACCCAAGTTTGTCCAACCTCTTCTTGTAGCTAACACCCTTCATCCAGGCAGCATTCTGGTTAAAACAAAACAAAAGCTTGGCTCAAGGGATGACTTTCAGTAGATAGCAGCCAAGGAGGTGCTCTGCTACTTACCAACCCCTGAGCCAGCATCAGGGACTCCTGATTAATGGTGTTCCTGCTGTATAGTTGGAAAACACAAGCTAGATAAAACAAGGGTATAAGTTCAGGGATGATATTGCAAATGTTAGACTATCTTGGAACATGCAAAGGTTACAGGAAGTAGTCTCAATGATAATACTACCGCTGTGCATATTTGCTCTGTTATCTGCAATGTTACTTTTGTTAGCTGTTCATTAAAGCTGTCATTTATGCTACTCTTGTCACCAATCAGCGGATTTACAATAAATTGCACTGAATAAAAACCTGCTGTGCTACCAAAGAATCTTGTTAGTCCTATAAAACATTTCCCCCCTGCTTCCCAAACATTGCCAAGTGCCTGTGTCCATGTGAGTGTGCGTGCGGGGCGCCCATGTGTGGTGATGGCTGGGAAAGGAGAGGTATTGGGACTTCCAACCATTTCTCCTGGCTTTCTGCCAGGTTGTGTTTGGCTGCCGTTCCTTCATAATATTTTCCCTCTGCTTCTCTTTCCTGGCTGTAAACAGCGATACAGTTGCAGATCCTGCGCAGCAGGCCTGTCAGTGAGCTAGCTGTAACGTAAGCTCAACATTCACACTATTTATGGGGCATCTGACTGAGGTAGCACCTGGAAAGAACAACAAGCCAAAAATGCCAGGCTAAAAATAAAAAAAGTCCTTTCGACCAGAATCTCTGCCTTACTGCTTAAAGCGCTGCTCTGTGGCACTAGAACTCAACAATGGGGAGCCATTGTACGATAAACAGTTTCAGCCAGGACACATAACGGGTTTAAAGAAATAAATGGCAGCCACCATACACGTCCGTTTTGGATAAATCCGTTACCACCCGGGAACCAGGGACATCACAGCTCATATCCCCAATGCATTTCAACCCCGGCCCTCCCACTTCCACTTTAATCCTTCCCCATCCTGCTTCTAGTTTAGTCCAACCTTTCCCCATGGACCTGACAAGAGCTGCTTCCTTCCGACCCTCCATTTCCCCTATCGTCATCAGCATGCTCCATTAATGCACCACCCTTCATCATATCCACAATGCATCGACAACCTCTTAATTTCTCCAAGGCCCCCGGGTTCAGAGCATATCCTGGTTAGAACTGTGTGTCGGAAGAAACTGCAGATGCTGGTTTGGTGTTACGGTGTTGATGGTTGAGCTACATTCACCCAGAGAGTTGTGAATCTGTGGAATTTTCCACCACAGAAGGCAGTGGAGGCCAATTCACCAGATGTATTCAGGAGAGAGTTATATTTAGCTCTTAGGACTAATGGAATCAAGGGATATAGGGAGATAGCAGTAACGGGCTACTGATTGTGGATGATCAGCCATGATCATATTGAATGGCGGTGCTGGCTCGAAGGACTGAATGGCCTACTCCTGCAGCTATTTTCTATATTTCTATGTTTCTATGTCAATGAAAACAAGCCCTGACATAGGTGTTCTTATTGGCAAGGCGATCCAGAGTGGAATGTGTAGAAAGGAACTGCAGATGCTGGTGTATACCAAAGATAGACAAAAAGTGCTGGAGCAACTCAGCAGGTCAGGCAGCATCTTTCAGTCTGAAGAAGGGTTCTGATCCGAAACGTCATTCCATACATTCACCAGCTTCTATGTGAAGGAGAGACTGATGGTTTGTGTGGATTCAGTGGGCCTGTTTCTGCTGTGTTGTATCTCTCTATGGAACTTGGAAATATTTATTTTAGTTCCCCCCCCCCCCCCCCCCAACAACAGCCAATAAAAATACAAACCCGCACGTCTTTGGGGTGTGGGATGAAACCGGAGCACCTGAAGGAAACTCACATGGTCGGGGGGGGGGGGGGGGGGGAGATCGAGCAAACTCTGCACAGACAGCAAACATAGTCGGGATCGAAGCAGGGTTGCTGTGCTGAGAACTATATTCTGCATGGTTGAGAGGGAAAAATAGATCAGCAATGATTGAATGGTGGAGTAGATTCGATGGGCCCTATCCACATTGCCGCCTTAAAGGAGATTTATTTAGTCATCATGCCCTGCACTCTGACGCAGATCACTACCTGGCAAGCTCTTCCATTCAAATCACAAAATCGGATGATGGCGTTCCACCTATAAGCAAACGCGGCAAAAGATGGCTCAGAGTCCAAGGTTTGTTGTGATTCAAACGAAAGGAAGGCCATCCATGTTGCACTCAAGGACAACAAACAAATGTTGGCTAATAATAATCTCTGCATACACGAGTCATCCTCAGGCAACGCTGGACATAATCTGATTCAAGGCGGCCCTGCTTTATGTGGGATCGGTGTGTCGAAATGTACAGAGCAGGGCGAAAAGCACTGGAGTTCAGAACAGACTTTAAAACTTGAAAAGTTGGAATGATTTCAGAGTCAACACATTAAACTCGCACCAATAATATCATTTTTGCCAATCACAGACTGAATTCTGGAAATGCCTGCCTTCCAGCCACTCATTATCTGGAATCACGACGTGCCATTATGTTGTGCCGTGCATATTAATAATTCATTGTTTACCAGGCTAACGATGCAGGAAGTCATTTTCTTTTTTTTTTTAAGCTTTGTGAAAATATAATTATTGCCATTGCAAACATGTTTATGAACTGTGGGCGACTGTGTGACTGAGCGAAGCTGCCTCACCATAATGGACTCCAATATTGGACGGCAGCTCAACCGTGGGAGTAGCAGTCAGCAATGATTAACTGTTATTATCAAACCATGCAGCTGATGGATGATGTGGCCTCGGCACTGACATGTACTTGGAAGACTAATAATTATTTTAACTGCTTGCCGATCACTTATCTGTTAACAATCAAGTGATCTATCATTCACGAGTCTGGGTCGCCAATTACAAATGGGAAGTTTGGCAATGTAACAATGATGTGCCACAAGTTGTGTCCAAGAATTTAGTAGCGTTCATGCCAAACTGCAGGCAGAACGTGGGTGAGAGTTATATTTTTTAGGCATTGGTCTCGTTGCTGCATCAGCAGGTGTCCTATGGAATTTCGACGGAAATTAAAAAACTCACCTCTTGGTTATGGACCAAAAATCAGTCACCATTTTAAGTTAGTTTAGTTTAGTTTAGAGATACAGCGTGGAAACAGGCCTGCGCCACACCAACTAGCGATCCCCGCGCATTAACACTATCCTACGCACACTAGGGCCAATTTACACTTATACCAAGCCAATTAACCGACAAACCTGTACGCCTTTGGAGTGTGGGAGGAAACCGAAGATCTCGGAGAAAACCCACGCAGTCACGGGGAGAACGTACAAACTCTGTACAGACAGCACCTGTCGTGGGATCTTAAACTAAGCAGCAACTCTATCGCTGCACCACCGTAACGCCCTTAAGTTTAAGGTGAGGGGGGCAAAGATTTACTAGGAACCTGTGGGGAAACTTTTTCACACAAAGGGTGGTGGGTGTATGGAATGAGCTGTTGGAGGAGGTAGTTGAGGATGGTTCTATTGCACAGTTTAAGGAACATTTAGACAGGCCCCCACGTTAATTCCCGGGATGGCGGGACTGATATATATTGAAAGAATGGGTCAACTGGGCTTGTATTCACTGGAATTTAGAAGAATGAGAGGAGATCTTTTAGAAACATATAAAATTCTTAAAGGATTGGACAGGCTAGATGCAGGAAAAATGTTCCCCTTGTTGGGGGAGTCCAGAATCAGGGGTCACAGGTTAAGAATAAGGGTTAGGCCATTTAGGACCGAGATGAGGAAAAGCCTTTTCACCCAGAGAGTTGTGAATCTTTGGAATTCTCTGCCACAGAAGGCAGCGGAGGCCAATTCAGTGGATGTTTTCAAGAGGGAGTTAGATTTAGCTCTTAGGGCTAAAGGAATCAAGGGATATGGGGAGAAAGCAGGAACGAGGTACTGATTTTAGATATTTAAGAAGGAACTGCTGATGCTGGAAAAATCGAAGGTAGATAGAAATGCTGGAAAAACTCAGCGGGTGAGGCAGCATCTATGGAGCGAAGGAATAGGTGACGTTTCTGGTCGAGACCCTTCTTCAGACTGAATTTTAGATGATCAGCCATGATCATATTGAATGCGGTGCTGGCTCGAAGGGCCGCATGGCCTACTCCTGCACCTAGTTTTCAATGTTTCTATGTTCTATGTTTCTAATAACCCTTGTTTCCCCTTTCTCTCCATACCTCCCCCTTCCCAGTTCTCTGACCAGTCTGACTGTCCCCAAGGGTTTCGGCCCAAAACGTTGCCTATTTCCTTCGCTCCATAGATGCTGCTGCACCCGCTGAGTTTCTCCAGCATTTTTGTGTACCTTCGATTTTCCAGCATCAGCAGTTCCTTCTTAAACATTTTATCACTGTTTGCTTTGTTGTCACCTTCTCCCAGCTAACAATGATCTATTCTAAGGTACACAAAATTGCTGGGGAAACTCAGCGGGTGCAGCAGCATCTATGATCTATTCTAATCTCTTTTGATGACTCGTTTTCACACCTTGCCATTGATTATCTCTGTGTCTCCCTCTCCCCTGACTCTCAGTCTGAAGGAAGGTCTCAACCCGAAACGTCACCCATTCCTTCTATCTAGAGATGCTGCCTGCCCTGCTGAGTTATTCCAGCATTTTGCAGTTCCTTCCTGCACGTTTCTTTCTGTATTCAGGGTACATGGAACGAGCTGCCAGAGGAAGTAGTTGAGGCAGAAATTATAACAGCATTTAAAATGCACTTGGACTGGTACACTGACAGGAAAGGGTTAGAGGGATATGGGCAGACAAATAGGAATAGCTTAGATGGGACATATTGCTCGGCATGGATGAGTTAGACTGAACGGCCTGTTTGTGCTGAATGACTGTGTGACTCTAGACACACCATGTTCTACAGAAACAAAACAATTAAACAAGGTTTGTTTGTTTATGACACGGGGCGAATGGAAAGGAAAACCCCAAGTTAAGGGCAAAGGGCAAGAGGGTAAGTAAATAAGCGTCTAATTGAGGCCTGGTGTGCAAGAGTGTAAAGAGCGGAGATGCTGCCAGTGTTGGGGGACCTGCCTGTCCCCAGGGACGTTTCAGTTACAGATAAACTTCTTCTTCTTGCGTATGGCGTGCACAACCTAAAGTTGTAGAACAACTTGACAGTAACGCACTGTCTTCATTTTAAAAAAAAATGTCTATTGTATATCGAGTTGTTGCTTGCGAGCAAAGCACCAAGGCAAATTCCTTGTATGTATACATACTGGGCTAATAAAATTTATTCATTCGTTCAAGCATAATAATAATAATAATAATAATATATTTTATTGTCATTGCACGTTAGTGCAACGATATTTAGTATGCAGCTTCCAACCGATGTAAAAGAAGAGTAAAATAAATAAATAAGCTGTGTGACGTGGTCCTCCGAGGGAGACAGTCCAGGGGCGGGGGTGGGGGGCACTCAGCAGGGCCGGTTCAGAGCCGCTATAGCTCTGGGAATAAAGCTGTTTCTGTGTCTGGAGGTTCGGGCGTAGAAGGCCTTGTAACGTCTGCCGGAGGGAAGTAGTTCGAACAGTCCGTTACAAGGGTGTGAGGAGTCTTTATGGATGGTGACGGCCTTCCTGAGGCACCGTGTGTGGTAGATGCCCTCCAAGGCTGCCGACCACCATGCTGATGATCTGGGTTTTAGTAAAAAATAAAGCAAGTTTACATTGGTAAGGTGTTTTCAGTGAATGACAGTCATAACCTAGGTGGCCTCTCACTGCACATATTATCTGCTGTTGTCAGGAACCGCTTGTCCGGAATCTGGTTGGAAACGGCGGCGCAGCGGTAGACCTGCTGCCATACAGTGGCACGGAGTTTGTACGATCTTCCTGTGAACTGCGTGGGGTTTCTCCGGGTGCTCCGGTTTCCTCCCACGCTCCAAAGAAGTACAGGTTTGTAGGTAAAATTGGTTTCGGTAAAATTGTAAATTGTCCCTAGTGTGTAGGTTAACGCTAGTCTACGGGACTCGCTGGTCGTCACAGACACGGTGGCCGAAGGGCCTGTTTCCATGCTGTATCTCTAAACTAAAGTAAACAAAGCTGAAAGCTAAGCTAAGGTAAAATATCAGATAGATAGTTTAGTTTAGTTTATTGTCACGTGTACCGAGGTACAGTGAAAAGCTTTTGTTGCGTGCTAACCCATCAGCGGATAAAACAAAACATGATGACAATCAAGCCAACCATTGTGTAAAGATAGAGGATAAGGGGTATAACGTGAATAAAGTTTCATGCAAGATAACGCCAGTGTAGTCTGATCAAAGATAATCCGAGTGTCTCCAGGAGGCACGTCGTAGTTCAGGACTGCTCTCTAGTTGTTGCTGGGATAGTTTACGTGCCTGATAATAAAAAGATAGATAGATATATAGATATATAATAGAAACATAGAAACATAGAAACATAGAAACATAGATAGATGGATCAGACAGCACAGAAACAGGGCCTTTGGCCAATATTGAACATAATTCCCTTCATTCGGGTAGAAGCAGTGATTGAACTGTTTGTCGTGCTGGTCACAATTTGACCCCTGATCTGTGGCCCGGAATGAAACAAGTTTATTTAGTCAAATAAATCATGGAGTTGAATAATTTTACACTGCAAACAGAGAGTCGTCAGACTACAGGATCTCTGAATGATGAACTGATCCACTCTGTCACATTCCTTGCCCTTTCCCACACTTTAATATTTTGTTTCAGATACTTAGCCGGTGCACGTTTTGCTTTTATTGCTTTTTTTGTCGTTATGTTTCTGAATGTAAATTTTTCTTTTTTATCCTATCCTGTTATTTAGTTTATTCGGTTATTAATTCACAGATTTGTAGGAACTGTAGCTGGACATTATCCATTGCCTTAAAAATATCCATTGACTTGGTCAGGTCGGGGGGAGTTCCCCCCGCCATGGGTACCATGTAATCCCGTGCTACCTGCTCCATGGTCGGATAGTCGGCGACTAAACCGTCTCCTCCACCTGGTTTGCCAAGTGAGGAGGGGGCTGTGGACCCCCAGCAGGACCAAAAACAAGACCTGTCAAAGGGCGGATGAGCTTCTAGCAAGCCAACGGCCATCCACACTTCAGTAGAAGTTGCGATCACTGTCGTACATGGCATTGTAAGGAATGATGATAAAGCGCACACACCAAAATCCTATACTTCCAGCGGCGGAAGTCCGCAGGAACTGGAGGACAGAGACGCGTGGTGCGGAAACCAGCACCACTGCGGCGCTGATGTTTTCAACGATGATGAATGAATGAATGACTGACTTGGCCTCCACAGCCGTCTGTGGCAAATAATTCCACAGATTCACCATCCTCTGACTAGCTCGAAAAACGAAGTGGTACAACAAATGTAATAATATATATGTGATGTGTATTACTGTAATTTACTGTACTTCTAATAAAAATAAAATATTAAAAAAAAATGACCTCTGGTCTTAGACACTCCCACTAGTGGAAACATCCACTCTATCCAGGCCTTTCACTATTCGATGACAGGAAGACTTCGAGTGTGACCCATACTGTTGCATACCTTCAGGCCTGGATGACCATGAGTGTAACCTACACTGTCACACCCCTTGGGGGCAGGACGTGCCATGATTTAGTGCGCACTGTTGCATCGCCAAAGGCCTGGATGACTATGAGTGTAACCAATACTGTTGTGCCCGCTGAGGCTGGATGTGCCAGTATCTGACTGTTACTGCCACTCTACGCAACGCCTGGATGTTCACCCTCACCCTCACCCTCACCCTCACCCTCACCCTCACCCTCACCCTCACCCTCACCCTCACCCCCACCCCACCCCACCACCACAAGGACTGGATGAGTATGTGTGTAACCCTCACTGTCATCCCCCCTCCCCCCCCTATGGTAGCCACTGAGCATGATGCTGCCAAGTTTATCAATGAGACACAACTTGGAGGGGATTTTAAAGCATGGGTCGGTAGTTATGAAACTTACAGGAGAATGGATGAGAAGATAGCAGATGGATGCAATATGAGAAAACGTGAAGTTATCCACAGGTGTACGGTAGAGAGAGGTGTATGGGGACGAGAGAGGCTGCAGAAAGTGGTGGACATTTCCCACTCCATCATGGATGTTGACTTGCTTAATGTAAGGGATCTACAGGATCCATTGCCTCAAAGAGGCTGCTAATATCATCAGAGACCCACGCCACCATGGCCATGCTCTCATCTCTCTGCTACCATTAGGAAGAAGGTACAGGAGACTGAGAGCAGTGATCACCAGTTTGAAGAGCAGCTTCTTCCCAACAGCCATCAGGGTTTTGAATCACATTGCACAACACTGAGCAACACAACACTCCCCCCTCTGCAACGATTTACTGTGGACTTTTGTTTAGGTTATACTATAAGGTCATAAGGAATAGTAGTAGAATTAGACAATTCAGCCCATCAAGTCAACCGTCATTCACTCGTGGCTGATCTATCTCTCCCTTCTAACCCCATTCTCCTGCCTTCTCTCCATAACCTCTGACATCCGTACTAATCAATAATCTATCTATCTCTGCCTTTAAAATATCCACAGACTTTACAGCCTTCTGTGGCAAAGAATTCCGTAGATTCACCACCCTCTGACTGACGAAATTCCTGCTCATCTCCTTCCTAAAGGAACGTCCTTTAATTCTGAGGCTGTGACCTCTAGTTCTAGACTCTCTCACTAATGAAACATCCTCTTCACATTCGCTCTATTCTCTATGCACTCTATGTACTTCACTGTGCACTATTTTGCCCTGGTTGCCTAGTATGAAGGATAATTGACTGTATTATTGATGACTGCACTTGTATTTGTTGGATCGTTGTATTAATGTGCCTTTAAAGCTGCAGCAAGGACCAATTTCACTGTTCCATTCCTGGTGCATATGAGACCTAAACACTGATGTGACTCGTGGGTGAACCTTTGGAATCTTCTACCGTGGAGGCTGTGAAGGTTTCAAATATGGAGTTCATTCAAAACAGAGTTTGAGAGATTTCTGGATGTTAAAGGAATCAGGCGGGTTTGGTATAGTTCAGAAAATGATATTGAAGTACAAGATCGGCCATGTTTTTTACTTTTTAGCTCTATAGCTTAGAGATACAGTGCGGAAACAGGCCCTTCGGCTCACCGAGTCCGCACCGACCAGCGATCCCCACACATTAACACACTGGGGACAATTTTACATTTGTTTTACACTTGTACCAAGCCAATTAACCCATAAACCTGTACGCCTTTGTAATGCGGGAGGAAACCGAAGATCTGGGTGAAAACCCACGCAGGTCGCGGGGAGAGCGTACAAACTTCGTACAAATAAGCACCCGTTGTCAGGATTGAACCGGGGCCTCTGATGCTGTCAGGCAGTAGCTCTACAGCTACACCACTTGGTGAATGACAGAGAAGACTATAAAGGCCAAATGATCTATTCCTCTGCTTAGTTCTTCTTTTCTGTGGAATGCTGCCCCACCCCCCAACCCCCTCCACCCCCACCCTTCTTTGGGTTTATAAGTCTTGACATGTTGATCATATAGGTACAGGATACTTCTGTCTGAAGTATCAAATATTCTTAGATAGCAGGTGCTATCTAAAGTGGCAAGTACACCTTAGTCGTTAGCCTTTAGAGCAGGGGTTCCGAACCTTTTTCGTCACGTTTACCCCA
>NC_045956.1:162945849-163084377 GCF_010909765.2 Amblyraja radiata
CATTTTTGTTTCTATTTTCAGTTAATAGGTTGATACAGGTGAAGGGGAGGGTATTGATAGGCAGATGGTTAGGCAAAGGCCAAACATGAAAAGATGGAAGGTGCGAGACAAAAGGATTTAAGCATTGCGTTGTGTTAAGTTAGAGGAAGCAAGGTAGGCAGAAGGGGACGGGATGGGGAAAAATATATGCAAGTCCAGGTGGGGCACTGGGGAGGGGCAGGGGAAGAAGGGAGGATTGTAGGGGAATAAGGGAGGGTTTTACAGTAACCGCAGCAGTGGATATAATAGAAACAACAGTTGCTGGTTAATACACAAAAGGACACAGTGCTGTGATTTGTGGCCATCTTACTCAGAGTCCCCCTCCGCTGCGCAGGACAAGAGGATTTTTCCCATCGATGAAAAATAAGAGTTATTAGTGTTTAAAAAATGTTGAGATTCTCTCTCCTGAAGGCCACGCCCCTTCCCGAGGGACTATAAAACCCGGAAGTGTTGAGGGCCTCAGTCAGTCTCTGCAAGATGGGGGAAGCGAGAGGGTCACGTCTCTCAGTCTGAGCTGTGAACACATGTCTACTAAACTGTGAGTGGTTTTACTGACCTGTCAGTGCCCTTAATGTGGTTTGAAAATATAGTTTGGAAATACTAAAGCTGTGTTGCCTTTGGTTTGGAAATGCTAAAGCTGTGTTGCCTTTGGTTTGGAAATGCTAAAGCGGTGTTGCCTTTGGTTTGGAAATGCTAAAGCTGTGTTGCCTAAGGTTTGGAAATGCTAAAGTTGTGCTGCCTAATTAAAGTTGCCTTGCCTAATTAAAGTTGCCTTGCCTAATTAAAGTTGCCTTGCCCTCTATATATAATTAAAAGTCTAATCTTGACCACTTCCTGTTTGCGCTTTTTTGACCATCTTACTCAGTCCCCCTACGCTCATCAGGGGCCGAGGAATTTTCCCATCGATGAAAAATAAAAAAGTTATTAGTGTTTAAAAAATGTTGAGATTCTCTCTCCTGTCAATCATGCCATGAAGGCCACGCCTCTTCTGGTAGGAGGGGGGAAGGGACTATAAACCCAGAAGTGTGGGCGTGGCTCCGTCTCTGCAAGATGGAGGAGGGAGAGGTCACGACTCACTGTCTTTAGTGGCCTTGCACCCTGGTATGAAACTGGTTGAAATGGTATGAAACTGCACTTGAATTTGGTGGCCTTGCACCCTGCTTGAAGTGGTAAGAAACTGCACTTGAATTTGGTGGCCTAGCACCCTGCTTGAAATGGAATTTCAAGGAATAGCCGTAAGTAAACTGCCAGCCCACCAGCCGTGAGTGAGTGAGCTGCCAGCACAACAGGCTTGAGTGACTGAGCCGCCAGCCCAAGAATCTATTTGGCCCACTATGTCCATACTAGCCCTCTGGAAACCAGTCCCTTCAGCCCACACCACCCATACTAGCGCTCCAGAAAGCCCCCCCACTGGCGAACAATATTGGAATTGGTGGAGAGGTGGAATATTTTGTTGGGGGACCAGCCCTCCCGTGTGATGCTGGGACCCAACGGTGGCCAAATATTTCCTCTCACGAACATCACTAAAGCCAGAAATTGAGATAAGATATAGAAGCAGCAGTAGTTCATAAAGCTTCTCAGGCCTGGTCCATCATTTAATAAGATTTTAATTTAGATTATCGATACAGGCTGGAAACAGGCCCTTTGGCCCACCGAATCCGCGCCGAACAATGATCACCTGTACACCAGTTCTATCCTACACACTAGGACCAAATTATTGAAGCCAATTAACCTACAGACCTGCATGTCCTCAGAGTGTGGGCGGAAACCGGAGCACCGGGAAAAAGACCCACATCCTATGTCCTATGTTCTCTCATTACTGGGAATCTCACAAATAGATTTATTTCTTGAAATCATATTCTATGTCGCTCTTCCAGGGAGATGCTAACTGCATTTCGTTGTCTCTGTACTGTACACTGACAATGACAATTAAAGTTGAATCTGAATCTGAATCTGAATCGGACATGATCACGGGGAGAATGTACAATCTCCATACAGACAGCACCCATAGTCAGGCTCGAACCCAGGTCTCTGGCTCCGTAAGGCAGCAACTCTACCGCTGCGCCACCGTGCCGCCCACACGATTCTTCCATACAAGTTGAAACTAGTTCTTCCATATACGTTTTGAAACTAGTCTGTCAGATATCTATGGGAACAACCTCTCTCTTGGGTTCAGCCCCTCGGGTTCTGGCAACATCCTCGTAAATCTTCTCTCATGTGGGCGCAATTCACTGCAAGATATTCCCCGTCTGGAGAGCCAGGACCGCCACATCCAAGCACCACGAGGAGTTAATTGGGAAGCAGCGTGGTTTCACTCTCACCCTGGGTCTGGGCTGAGATGACACAAAAGCTTTTCCTCCCACCTCTCTCCGTGCAATGAAACACTCCGAAAATAAATCTCGCAGCGGTATTTCAATAACCAAATAAATATTCTCTGCTTTTGTGTTGGTTTTATGAAGTTGATTATTTTTCCATTCGAGGGTAATTTTAGACAGGTTTAACATGGCACCAAGTAGCTGGAGTTTGTGATGAGCCAAACACACAGGGTGGTTCCTCCCTTGTAGACTGTGATTCCTGTTCTGCCGCTCTGCGAGGGGACGATCAGATCCCTACATGCAGCCTAGTTTATTGTCACGTGTACCGAGGTACAGTAAAAAGCTTTTGTTGCGCGCTTACCTGTCAGCAGAAACCAGCATCTTCAGCACCTTCCTCCACCCTGTGTTTTTCTATGTCCTATGTTCTCTCATTCCTGGGAATGAGAGCGTTATCCTCTCACAAGTGGCGAAACTAATGAGATCTGTATTCATTGGAGTATAAGAGAATGCCAGTTATAGTCATAGAGTGATACAGTGTGGAAACAGGCCCTTCAGCCCAACTTGCCCACACCGGCCAACTATGGCCCAGCTACACTAGTCCCACTTGCCTGCTCTTGGTCCATATCCCTCCAGACTTGTCCTATCCATGTTCTTGTGAACTTGAACTCGTGAATGAACTTGTGAACTTGTGACAGTTGTTCTGAAGGAAACGTATGAGACCTTGAGGGGGGCTGCAATGTAGATATCAAGGTGTTTCCACCAGGATCTCAAACAAGGGGACGTTGATAGAAGATAAGAGAGTAGTCTTTAAAACGGAGAGGCATCAGAACTCCTCTCGCAGATTGTGGCGAATTTCTGGAAGTTGATGGTCTGGAGGGTTGTGGTGGCTAAATGTTTGGGGGTGTTAATAAGAAAGTAGAGAAAGACCAAGACATCGAGGGCTCTGGGGAACCAGGATAGATGTGGACATGAGGCCTGGTTACAGATCAGCCATGATCATGATATGTAGAGGGATCTTAGAGTTCAAGTCCAAGGGCAGTCACGGTGGCGCAGCGGTAGAGTTGCTGCCTTACAGCGAATGCAATGCCGGAGACCCGGGTTCGATCCCGACTACGGGTGCTGTCTGTGCGGAGTTTGTACGTTCCCCCCCCGTGACCTGCGTGGGTTAGCTCCGAGATCTTCGGTTACCTCCCACACTCCAAAGCCGTACGGGTTGTAGGTTAATCGGCTTGGTAAATGTAAAAAAAATTGTCCCCATTGGGTGTAGGATGGTGTTAATGTGCGGGGATCGCTGGTCGGCAAGGACTCGGTGTGCGGAAGGGCCTGTTTCCACGCTGTATCTCTAAAACTAAAAACTCCCTGAAAGTGGCAACACAAGTAGATACAGTGGTAACGAAGGCATATGGTTTGCTTGCCCTCAACGGTCGAGACTTTGAGTATAAGAATCAGGAAGCCATGATGACGCTCTACAAGTTTCAGTTCCAGTTTAGTTTATTGTCACGTGTAATTTGCACAGAAACCTACAGTGAAAAGCTTTTGTTGCGTGCTAACCAGTCAGCAGAAAGACAACACATGATTACAATCAAGCCATTTACATGATAAGGGGATAATGTTTAGTGCAAGGTAAAGCAACAAAGTCCAATCAAGGATAGTCCGAGGGTCACCAATGAGGTAGATCAGCGGTTCTTAACCTTTTTGGCACCAGTGCGCACATACGTGAACAAAATACTGTATGTGGGATGTACCTTTGTTAGGTTCCTAAACATGGGCTCAACAAATTGATATGTTATTTGTGTCCCCTTCATGACCCCCGGCAACACCCCAAACGACCCCCATAGAGGGTCACAACCCCAAGGTTGAGAACCACTGAGGTAGATAGTTGGTCAGCACTGCTCTCTGGTTGTGGTAGGATGGTTCAGTTGCCTGATAACAGCTGGGAAGAAACTGTACCTGGATCTGGAGGTGTACCTTTTCACATTTCTATACCCTTTTGCCTGATGGGAGAGGGGAGAAGAGGGAGTGGTCGGGGTGCAACTCGTCCTTGATTATGCTGCTGGCCTTGAGATGAGCTTATGCCCCTGTCCCACTTAGGAAACTTGAACGGAAACCTCTGGAGACTTTGCGCCCCACCCAAGGTTTCCGTGAGGTTCCCGGAGGTTTTTGTCAGTCTCCCTAATGGTCGAAAGTGGTTTCTGCTTCTTCTTTGTTCCGGCGATTATTTCAAAAAATTAAAAACTGGCCGCGATTAAAAATAGGTTGCCGTTTTTAAAACCGATAATTTTTTAGTCGAAGCCAGTTGCGATGCTAGTTGAAGGTGGTTGTTGGAGTTTGCAGGTAGTGGAGACTGACAAAAACCTCCGGGAACCTCCGGGAACCGCACAAAAACCTTGGGTGGGGCGCAAAGTCTCCAGAGGTTTCCGTTCAGGTTTCCTAAGTGGGACAGGGGCATTACAGCCTGTGATTCTAGTTTTGCAGCGCTGGGAGGGAACAATCATATTCCTACATGACAGACATTCTGCAGATACTGTAAGCCCTTCTTCTTCTTTCCGTGTCCACCTTGTTACAAATTTTTTTAGATTTAGATTTAGATTCGTTTATTGTCATTCGGACCTTTCGGTCTGAACAAAATTTCGTTTCCCTGTTAACCTCTGTTAACCCTGTTAAACTGTTAACCTGACTGTCATCGTCCGTCCTGAAGAGGATGCAAGCTTGCGGCGACAATCAGTGGGAGCCATCACTTGTTGCAATAGATGATGGTGGGAGCAGAATTAGCTCGGGATACTTCCAGTTTCCAGCTTCTGCTATGCGGCCACTGTAAGCCCTTTGGCTCTTCCAATTGATCTGAAGTGCCTGTCCTAAAAAAACTGTTAAAAACCTTAATATATGAGACTCAATTCTCCTAAAATGTCCAGAGTGTGAAATCCAGCTTGTGTTTCAGTACCAGAGCCCATTTCATGAGCAATTTTTAGTGCCAGGTTTTAATGACTAGTCCCATTGCCAGTTTTTATGACTTGGTCTATAAATATCATGAATCACCTTTGTACCTGTAGCCTGATAGACTGCAGTTTGTACAGAAATACAGAAGACTTTGTGAGGAGGTTGAGGTGAGGCTAATAAAGCTCCACTTGTAGTTAAGCATGAGTTGCCTGTTTCATTTTGCCTGACTCCTGTATCCATTTCAGTCGTGACCCATGTAACAAGAGTTGAGGTTTAATGTTGTAGCCAGTGCTGCCACTTAACAGCATAGGTGCCAAAACGCAAAAGACCTTATGGCGAACTGTGACATTATCTTTGATTACTGATATCTCAGCAGAGGGGAGTGGAGACAGTAACACTGCAGATGCCATAACAAGGCCCCGCTGTCACTTATTTGTTCTGATATTCATTTCAGTCGAAAGCCCTTTTCCAATGAAACAAGTGAACTGTTTCAGCAAAATCGATTGTTATCATCTGTAATTTGCACAGAAACCTACATTTTCCCTGCCTCTGGGGCTCAGCAACACTTAAAGGGAAAATTGCATTAATGTGTATCCGAACTTTCCAGCATCTGAGGCCAGTTTTGAGGCCATTGCAAATCACTTGTCCTAATCGTCAAGCCATCTCGGAGCCTGCATGGCACTTGGGCAAAGATCAAAACCTGGCTTCCCAAGGGTTTCGCTGACAGGGTTTATTTTTAACTTTGTTTGGAAGCCACATGACTGGTGAAGGAATGGCCCCGTGGAATTTTCTTTGTGATGATAGATTATTCTTTTCTCCCCCGATGCTCAGCTGCAATGCCAAGAGCCGTAATGAAAAGGGAGCCCAAGGAAGTTTCAGGTTCCATGCTTAGCCGATGCTGACTTAGCTAGTCTCGACCAGATTGATAGTAGACTTAACTGCATTGTTTATCTGGAACTGTGAGCCTAGCACCAGACAGCAGAGGTTTCAAAGGACTCGTGCAATTAAAAAAATTGAAGTTTGACATCAGCAGGATGAGCTTCAAGGGCTTTATCTGTGTCATAAATTTCTATGACCTTAACGCAGAGAATCTGTATTATTAAGAGAGAGAGCACAATTCAGAAGCATTTTGGGATGTGCTGAGATTGCAAAAAGGAATTCCCCAAACTCTTAATTTAGTGGTGATTTAGTTTAGTCTAGTTTGGAGTTACAGCGCGGAAACAGGCCCTTTGGTCCGCTGAGTCCGTGCCGGTCAGTGGTCCCCGCACACTAACGCTATCCTACGCACACTGGGGACAATTTACAATTACACCAAGCGAATTAATCTACAAACTTGTACGTCTTTGGCATGTGGGAGCAAATCAGAGATCCCGGAGAAAACCCACGCGGGTCACGGGGAGAACGTGCAAACTCCGTACTGACAGCACCCGTAGTCTGGATCCAGCCCAGGTCTCTGGCGCTTCAAGGCAGCAACTCTACCGCTGTGCCGTCCAGATGTGGAATAACAGGCATCAAAACTAACCAGTGGTTTGTCTGTCCTTGGAAAAAGAAACAGGAAATTAATTTGGTTAATTTGGAATTTTAAAAAACTATTTATTAGCAATGTTATCATAGATCTGCCAGATTGTCGAAAGAGCACATCTGTTTCACACATGTGCTTTTGGAGGAAATTTACCAACTGGTCTAAATTTGGCCCCAGAGCAGCTGATGTGGTTGATTCTGCAATAGTAAATCCAGGGGGCTGAATATGACCAACACTCCTACATTAACAAAAGACAGCAAAAAGTTGTGAACACTGCCCAGTCCATCACCGGCTCTGACCTCCCCACCATCAAAGGGATCTATCGAAGTCGCTGCCTCAAAAAGGCAGCTGACATCATCATCATCAAAGACCCACACCATCCTGGCCACACACTCATTTCACCATTGCCATCGGGAAGAAGATACAGGAGCCTGAAAACTGTAACGTCCAGGTTCAGGAACAGCTTCTTCCCTACAGCCATCAGGCTATTAAACCCGACAACAAATAAGCTCTGAAATACAACAGATTATTATCCTCAGTCGGAAGAAGGGTTTCGGCCCGAAATGTTGCCTTTTTCCTTCGCTCCATAGATGCTGCTGCACCCGCTGAGTTTCTCCAGCTTTTGTGTACCTTCGATTTTCCAGCATCTGCAGTTCCTTCTTAAAGACTATTATTATTATTGCACTATATTTGTTTATTTATTGAGTATGTGTGCATGTGTATACACACACTGAACTTTTTCCGTTATGTACTATGTTTATATATTCTGTTGTGCTGCAGCAAGCAAGAATTTCATTGTCCTAACTGGGACATATGACAATAAAACACTCTTGACTCTGATGCTATTACTGCCTCTTCCTATCAGTCTACTGCCATTTCCCACTCCGACCAGCTAACGATGGGATATAGACGCTGCCAAGTGGCCACCATGACATTTCGTGAAGCCACCAGTCTGAAGAAGGGTCCCGACCCAGAATGTCACCCATCCTTTTTTTGCCAGAGATGCTGCCCGACCAGCTGAGATACTCCAGTGCTTTGTGTCTCACTTTGGTAGCTACCATGACATTCTGTGTTAAAGTCAGGAGAGATCTTGGAGTCAATTTGATATAAACACAAGGAACTGCAGATGCTGGTTTATTCAAAAGGACACAAACTGCTGGAGCATCTCAGCAGGTTGGCAACATCTCTGGAGGACATGGATAGGCAAGGTTTTGGGTCGGCACCCTTCTTCAGACAGATTGTCGTAAGGGGGGATTAATCTGGAAGAGAGGTTGGGGCAGGATAAAGCCTGGGAGGTTATAGGTGGATATAGGTAAGAGGGATTTGGGATTGGCAGATGGTGGTCAAAGGCCAGTGATGGAAAGATAAAAAAGTGTGAGATAAGGAGATACGGATAGAAAACACATGAAATATGATGCCACAGGAAGGAATGAAGGTGGAAGGGGACAGGGGGAAAGTGAATGGGAGAAGAGCAGCCTCATATTCATTAGGATCGCTTACACCCAATGGTATGAACATTGAATTCTCAAACTTCAGTTAACTAATTAACAGCCCCACCCCCCTTTCCTCCTTTCCTTCTTTCCCCCCTCTCTTCCCGATGCCCCACCTGGATGCACACCCATTACTTCCCCTTCCCCACTTCTACACCCCATCCACTTCCATACCAATATACCTTCTTCTGGCTTCATATTTCACGCCTCCTACATCCTTATCTCTCACTATTTGTCTTTTCATCTCTGGCCTTTGTCTAACCATTTGCCAATCAGACTCCCCCTCACTGTGACCTGCGTGGGTCGGTTTCCGAAGGGCCTGTTTTCGTGCTGTACCTCTAAACGAAACCAAACTAAAACTAGATAGATATGTGTCTTCCTCATCTTAATGATATAAACGTGCAACTGCACAAGAGTGGTGGCTGCATTATAAACCACCAGGCCAGTAGCATGGAAAATGGATGGGGGAAGCAGATGAAAGAGTTCATACCGTAGCTGCTGCATCTAACCCAGATCTATGTGAAAACCAGTGGGATCAAGCCAGAATATCATGGGCAAATGTTTGCTGTGTTTACAAGGTTGCCACAGTGGCCCGTGCAAACCTCCACACTTTGTGGCGACTCCACTAATATTGCTTCAAATATCATTTTGAAAATTCGCTCTGAAGAGAAAACACAGAAGACGATTAGTAAATCTGCGTCAGTAATAGCAGAAAAAAGCTGGCTTTTGGTGATGCTGCTTCAATTCTTGGATATAAATATTGTCTGGCAAGGATCACATTTGCCACATACAGGCATACCCACACACACCCACACATACGTGCACACACACACGCACACACATGTGCACACACCCATACACACGTGCACACGCACACACCCACACACAAGTGCACACACCCACACACACATGCACACACACATGCACACACTCACACACACACATGCATTCGCACATGCGCGCTCATACACGCACACACACGCGCACACACACACACCAACAAACACACACACAAAAACAAGCATACACACATGCAAGCGCACACATACACAAGCACAAGTACACACACCAGCACACACACATGCGCACACACACACACACATGCATGTGCACACACACACCAGCACACATACACAAGCACGCATCAGCACACACACACACACACACACATTGTAAACCTGTGACTTTCCATGTCATGAATGGCAATTTGTAAAGTCACAGCCGGCTTGATGCGATCTATAGCTTGTCAGCTTTAGCCATGATGCTAAGTCCTTTGGTAAACATGTGTTAATATTAGTTCTGGCTGCTGCCTAAGAGTGTTTTGTGAAGAATAGTAGCTCGATTCATAGCTGTTCTCAGTAGGAACCTGGGAAGGTAAAATACTGATCTCCTTATACCAGGCTTGATGAACTGCAAAGGCTGTAATTTGTATCAGCAGTGTATTATCATTCATGAATGTGTGTGTGTGTTTTGGCAGTTTGCTATAACTCAGGGAGGGTGGAAGGGGTGGGTGGGGGGAGGGGCCAGGAGGTTAGAGAAGGAGAAAGAAGTTGCATGGAAAATATCTGAGATCATTTTTCATAGCCCACTTCCTACACTTGTGATTTACGTGCAACTGGAACATTGACTAAATTAGACGATGCTGTTAGCTCCAACGCCTACAGCTTTGACCATTTGTGTTTCTAACCACACTTTATAGACTGCGCACAATATGCTTCATGCAGCTTTGTAAATCATAATGTTTCATGCAGTCATCTGATAATCTGACCCTCATTTATTGACCAACACTGTAACACCTATAAATCTCTGAGGATTTCTCTCTCTTTTCTTAAACCTCCACTAATATTTCCACCACCCACGGGCCACAACACTGAGGGCAGTGAATGTTCACAAGGCTGGGACTCTGTGAGTGATTGCATGCACCGATCTCCACCAATGACGTGTTGCTCTAATGGTGAGTTTTATAAGTATGAATGGCTCAGAGTAGCCCTGCTTGATTTCATCCTTATTATAAACTCGCATTTATACAGTGCGGGGTGGTACGGTGGCGCAGCGGTAGAGCTGCCACCTAACAGAACCAGAGACCCAGGTTCGATCCCGACCGCGGGTACTCTCTGTATGGAGTTTGTACGTTCTCCCTGTGGCCAGTATGGGTTTTATCCAGATGCTCCACTTTCCACCCGCACCCCCAAACAGGTACAGGTTTGTAGGTTAATTGACTTCTGTAAAATTGTAAATTGTCCCTAGTGTGTACGATAGTGCTAGCTAGCGGGATTAGAATAAAGGGGAGGTCATTTAAGACTGAGGTGAGGAAAAACTTTTTCACCCAGAGAGTTGTGAATTTGTGGAATTCCCTGCCACAGAGGGCAGTGGAGGCCAAGTCACTGGATGGATTTAAGAGAGAGTTAGATAGAGCTCTATGGGCTAGTGGAGTCAAGGGATATGGGGAGAAGGCAGGCACGGGTTATTGATTGGGGACGATCAGTCATGATCACAATGAATGGCGGTGCTGGCTCGAAGGGTCGAATGGCCTCCTCCTGGACCTATTTTCTATGTTTATATGTTTCTATGATCGCTGGTTGGCGTGGACTCGGTGGGCCGAAGGGCCTGTTTCTGCATTGTACCTGTATAGTCTCGAGTCTAAGCATTCTCCAGAGATGCTGCCTGATCTGCTGAGTTGCTCCAGTACTTTGTGTGCTTTTGTGTAAATCAGCATCTGCAGTTCCTTGTTTCTACACTGCAGCTGAGGACTTAAACACTGAGTCACTCTTTTGTCCCAATCTAATCAGGCTCCCCTGCCTGACCCCATGGTCATAAAACAGACACTCTGTCCAAAGCTCTGTCATGCCACGACATTACCAGTTGGGCAGTGGGAGTGATTCACGGACATTGAAGCCTCTTTAAAGCAATGGAGCTTCACCACCAACTCTTTGTGAATGACTACTCAAGTTAGAACAGGAGCATTCTGTCATTGCGAAGCTGAAGTCTAGTCCAACAAAAACGGAATACTGGAAGTATTCAGCAGGTCAAGCAGCATCTTAGATTAGTTTAGTTTAGAGATACAGCATAGTGACAGGGCCTTGGGCCCATCGAGTCCACTCCGAACATCAATCATCCGTTCGCACTAGTTCTATGTTATATCACTTTCGCCTCCATTCCCTACGTACTAGGGACAATTTTGCAAAGGTCAATTGACCTACAAAACCTGCACGACTTTGGGATGTGGGAAGAAACCGGAGGAAACCCACGTGGTCACAGGGAGAACGTGCAAACTCCAGGCGAACAGCACCCGAGGTCAGGATCAAACCTGGATCTCTGGCATTGTGAGGTGGTAGCTCTACCAGCTGTGCCACTGTGCCACCCGTCTGTGGAAAGAAAAAATGTTTCAAGTTGAAGACCCATCATCTGAAATGTGAAATGGATCAGTCCCTGGAGAAGCCTGTGAAGCAGAGAATTACTTACGTCACCTCCGTTTGCTCTTGTGGGCAGAAGAAAAACCAGATGAAACCTCCTCTCTCTGAGTTATGCAATTAGGTGGGTTTGAATTGTGAAGACTGAAGTCAACAGACAATAGACAATAGGTGCAGGAGTAAGCCATTCGGCCCTTCGAGTCAGCACCGCCATTCAATGTGATCATGGCTGATCATCCACAATCAGTACCCCGTTCCTGCCTTCTCCCCACATCTCCTGGCTCCGCTATCTTTAAGAGCCCTATCTAGCTCTCTCTTGAAAGTATCCAGAGAACCGGCCTCCACTGCTCTCTGAGGCAAAGAATTCCGCACTCACAACTCTGTGTGTGAAAAAGTCTATTGCATGGAGTACACACCAACCCAGCATAAGTAGCAGGACAGCACCATCTCCCTGTTACCCACCTGCCACCCTGCCATGCACCCCCTAACAACTGGAGCAGACCTCAGATTTTGCATTGACCCCATCAGCTTCCACAGAACTGGACCGAAAGCCTGTCATTCTTGACAAGTTCACAAGTTCACAATGACACGGATGTCAGACGTTATGGGGAGAAGGCAGGAGAATGGGGTTAGGAAGGGGAGATATATTAGCCATGATTGAATGGCGGAGTAGACTTGATGGGCTGAATGGCCCAATTCTATTCCTATCACTTATGACCTTATGACCTTAAGTTAAGCAGCTATTCTACAACAGAGCGCAATTTTTTTGTGGGGAGTTTTGTTGATAACTTTCTAGCCCCATGTGTTTGAAAGAGCAATATTGGTGTGGACACTGGAGATATCACCCAAGCTCGTCATCAAGATAATGCCACGTGGACATCTTTTATGTGGACATGAGTCAGTGGGAGGGACCTTGGTTAATGGCCGATGCAACAGATGGCAGCCTCCCAGTGGTGCCACCTAGTGTCAAGCTAGAATGTGTGGACAAGCCGCAGCAGTCATTGGAAAGAAAACTTGGTGGGATGTTTAATTGGTATTAGTATTGTTTTATCATCATCGTGTGATTATTATACAGTAAAGACTTTGCCTACTGTCCAGGCCTGACTCGCCCCACAGGCCTCCAAGATGACTGTGGAGGAGCCAAGCGGCGAGGCTTGTCTGGGCCTAAGGTGCCTCAGCAGCTGCGGCGATGGGAGCTGCAGCGACAGCGTGAGCCTCGACGTAGGCAGCGGTGGAGCCTCGACATAGGCAGCGGTGGAGCCTCGCGATCGACCTGCGATCAGCGGTCAATGAGCGTGAGGGGGGAGGGGAAGACAATGGGGACCTGGCGTGGGGGGGGGGGCCGTCGTGAGGGACTGTTGGAGAACAAAGGGGGAGCCGGTGTGGGGGAGGGGGCCGAGGGCACTCTAGTTTTAATCCTCTGCCCAGGAGATATGTCTGCATTTGTTTGTTTGTTCGTTCTGGTGAAGGCACTGTGCACACGGCAGCCAGCCAACAGTCACATGTCTCTTTCCTTTCTTTTCACTTTTAATTTAATTTTAATTTCAGGTTTTCGTGTACCTTGTTGTGGGTTATGACTGTTGGCAGATCAATTTCCCTCCGGGGATGAATAAAGTTCTATCGTATCGTATTGTATCGCATAGTATCGTATGTGTAGGAAGGAACTGCAGATGCTAGTTTATACCAAAGACAGACACAAAGTGGTGGAGTAACTCAGCAGGTCAGGCAGTATCTTTGGAGAAAAAGAATGGGTGTTGTTTCAAGTCGGAACCCAACGTTTTGCTTTGGGGGGGGGGGGATCATGTTACAGGGGTAAGCAGGAGGAGGTGTCTGGGAATTGGCGCCCGGCTCAGCTCTGTAGAGGTCAGACCGCCAGACTACCACGGCACCTCCCTTGTCGGTGGCTTTGATGATAATGTTGAGATTGTTGCAAAGTGAGTGGAGGAATGTACGTTCGGATGGGGTGAGGTTAGAATAGGTAAGGGGAGTAGAAAAGTTAAGATGATTGATGGCCCGCCGCCAGTTAGAAATGAAAAGGTCTAAATAGAGTAGAAGGCCGTCCAGGGAAGACCAAGCAGAGGAGGACCATTGGAGATGGGAGAAAGGGTCCTCACTGAGTGACGAGCCCTCCTTCCCATAGAAAATGGCACAGGGGGCGGAGGCGACAGAAGAAAAGCTGAAGGAGAAAAAATAATAACCAGCAGGACTGATGAATAAAAATGGAAAATTGTCCATTGACCTTAGAATTATTTAAAATTATTAAAAAGGAACCATATTATCTGAAGGGTGAAAGGTTGCAAAGCTCTGCCACGCAGAAGAAGGGACTTGACTTGAATCGTCACCCATTCCTTCTCTCCAGAGATGCTGCCTGTCCCGCTGAGTTACTCCAGCATTATGTAGTATATATATAGGACATATGACAATAAAACACTCTTGACTTGACCCATGGGGTTTCTCCAGCGTTGTGTGTTTTGCTCTGGATTGTTTTGTTTCTTCACATAACTATTACTCTTTCAATGATGTTGACTGAGAGATTAATGTTGAACAAAATACTAGGAAAACGACTACAATCTTCCAATGTTACATCCTGGCTAGACAAAACGATATTTCAGCATTTTATCTGAAAATTGAAATCTTCAAGACAGCAACCTCAACACTTCAATGCTGAGCTGAAATGCCAGCCTGGATCGTGATGAATTATTTGTCATGTGGCTTGAAACCACAATCTTTTGATTCCGCTCACACTCATAACTCTCTCCTCATGTATTCCTGAGCTTGGCTACATGATGGCTTAATTCGCTGACCTCATAAAGAATCAACACAATGGTGGCACGGTGGCGCAGCGATAGAGTTGATGCCTTACAGCACTTGCAGTGCAGAGACCCGGGTTCGATCCCGACTATGGGTGCTGTCTGTACGGAGTTTGTACGTTCTCCCCATGACCGCGTGGGTTTTCTCCGAGACCTTCGGTTTCCTCCCACAGTCCAAAGACGTACAGGTATGTAGGTTAATTGGCTTGGTGTACGTGTAAATTGTCTGTAGTGTGTGTAGGATAGTGTTAATGTGTAGGGATCGCTGGTCGGCACAGACTCAGTGGGCCGAAGGGCCTGTTTCCACGCTGTATCTCTAAACTAAACAAAACTAAACGATACTCTATGGTATTACGTGGGAGTTGAGACTGGGACTCCAACATACTTCATAGTCTTACCCCCAACTGTTGACCAAACAAAATGTGTGTGTTATTTTACACATGCCCTGGGTTATAACTCAGAGCAGTCCCATAAAATCTTGAAATGAACGTTTGTGCTTTGAATAAAATCCCTTATTGTTTGTCTTGTGCCCCCACACATAGAAACAGCGCCAAACAATTTCTTTGCTGTTGAGAGTAAGGAAGCAAGATACAATCCTGACGTTTACTTTTATGAGACTGGAAATGAAAATGAAATAGCTTTTCAGCTGTGACATTAATAACATAGCACGTATAATATCAGGCTAGACAGTCCTTAAATGGGGAGGATAGATGTATTTGGCCAACAAAGTCCTCCTTGAATTTATGAATGAAGCAGCTCGCAGACTTGAAAGAATGGAAAGTCGTAACTAAGCTGCGTGAGATTAATTGCCACATGGTTTATATAATGTCTTAGGAAAGGGGTATTTATGGAAGGAAATCGTGCTGAGATTGTACAGAGCTTTGATGGGTCCTCAGTTGAAATATTCTGTGTAGTTTTGGGTTTATCCCCAAAAGAAAGGATTTATTAACCTTGGAATCAGTGCGGCATAGATTCACTCAGGTGATTCCCAATGAGGAAGAAAGACACAAAATGCTGGAGTAACTCAGTGGGTCAGGCAGTACCCCTGGGGAACATACATAGGTGGCATTTTGGGTTGGGACCTTTCTGAGGGTGGATTGAGGAAGATTGCCCTAAACTTACAGGAATTTAGGAAATTGTGAGGATCCTATTGAAGGGTGCCACGGTGGTGCAGCGGTAGACTTGCTGCCTTGCAGGGTCAGAGACCTGGGTTCGATCCTGACCATGGGTGCTGTCTGTACAGAGTTTGTACGTTCTCCCTGTGACTGCGTGGGTTTTCTCTGGGTGCTCTGGTTCCCACCCACATTCCAATGACATGCAAGTTTGTAGGTTAATTGGTTTTTGTAAATTGTCCCTAGTGTGCAGGATAGAACTAGTGTACGGTGATCATTGGTCAGCTCTGACTCTGTGGGCCAAAGGGCCTGATTCCACATTTTATCTCTAAACTAAGCTAAAATCTAATTAAATGAGCTTGAGAAGGTATATGGCCCAATCCTGTCTCTATATCTTACCTCAATTGCTTGCTTTAGTGATGTTTGAAAGAGCGAATATTTGGCCAAATCCAATATTTCTGGTGTTTCCATAGGTTGTGCCTTGATGCTGATGGCAACGCTGTCTCTGTGTTTATCTGGGGAAGTTTTGAGTTGGGCTTCAGTGGTAACTGGCGCAGTGAGTGTTATGCTTCATGTTTCATGAAGCTCAGACTGGTTTAGATACATTCTTTCCATTCATCTGAAGTTTGCCATTGACTCTGGTTTTGTTTGAAGAACTAAAGCCTCACAGTCCATCAGATAGTCATTATTTCAAGCTACGGTATCTAATTCCTGTCCAGTGGGGAAGATGGGAACACCTTCTGTTTAATCGGGACAATTGTCAGCTTATTTTAGGTGGATAGAAGTGAGAACTTCACCTGGGAACTCAAATACAGAGGAAGCAGCCAATGCCAAATTGCTGAAATGGCCAAGCAACCTACTAATGGGACAAATAATCCTTATTGACTTTTGTACCTTCATAGACATAGGAGCAGGAGTAGGGCATTTGGCCCATCGAGTCTACTCCACCATTCAATCAAAGCTAATCTATCTTTCCCTCTCAACCCCATTCCCCTGCCTTCTCCACATAACCCCTGACATCCAAACTAATCAAGAACCTATCAATCTCCATCTTAAAGATATCCATTGACTTGGCTTGTATTCACTGAAGTTTAGAAGGATGATTATAGAAACATATAAAATTATAAAAGGACTGGACAAGCTAGATGGAGGAAAAATGTTCCCAATGTTGGGCGAGTCCAGAACCAGGGGGCACAGTCTTTGAATAAAGAGGAGGTCATTTAAGACTGAGGTGAAAAAAAACTTTCTCACCCAAAGAGTTGTGAATTTATGGAATTCCCTGCCACAGAGGGCAGTGGAGGCCAAATCACTGGATGGATTTAAGAGTTAGATAGAGCTCTAGGGGCTAGTGGAGTCAAGGGATATGGGGAGAAGGCAGCATGGGTTATTGATAGGGGACGATCAGCCATGATCACAATGAATGGCGGTGCTGGCTCGAAGAGCCGAATGGCCTCCTCCTGCACCTATTTTCTATGTTTCTATGTTTCTATGGCCTCCACAGCCTTCTGTGGCAATGAATTCCATTGATTCACCACCCTCTGACTAAAGAAATTCCTCCTCATCTCCTTTCTAAAGGTATGTCCTTTTATTCTGAGGCCATGTCCTATGGTCCTAGACTCTCCCACCAGTGGAAACATCCTCTCCACGTCCACTCCATCCAGGACTTTCACTACACTTTCATGTGTGGAATGGGAGATGGTCTGGAAGGTTTGCAGTCTGAATAACACCGGTGCCAGAAACGTGTAGAGTCGATTTTCCTTTGCTGAACAGAGGGAGAAAACAGAATTCCTTTCAGGATAGGAACTTCATGGGAACGATAAACAAGGGAGAGTGGGGATGAGGTGGGAGTGGGCTGAGTAATCTGTTTATCCTACCTGTCCTTCTTCGAGTTTTCTTCCATGCTCAGCCGATTTGAAAAATGGGTTTGACAGAATATAATCCAAAGCACCGTCGAAGGTGGCAGTCAGCCATAACAGTCGCGTTGAAATTAATGGCGATGTTTTCTTTAAAACTTTAATGAATTAAAGACTGTTGCATGCACGGAGAAAGGCGGCAGTGTGCAGCATACTTTCAGAATCACTCTCACATCCAGGTCTCCCTGGCTGCCAAATAAGGAATACTTCTCCAATTAAATAGAATACGCTAAATAAATGAGCAGCCTGAACTGCATCCGAACTAAATCCAAATAGGGGAATAGTATGTCTTTAATGTACAGTTGACACTCAGTTTATACAAGCTCTGAATTCACAAAGCCTCTCGTATGTGTGTCGTATGAAAACACAGGCATAACACACAGCAATCTTGTTCTAAGCCTAAGGGGTAGGTGAATGTGGACAAAAAAAAAGCCCCATTGAAGCAGATGTGTCCATAACAGAACTAATTATCCTATTCGTGATTGTGTGTGGACCCAGCCAGCAAAAGACTTAAAAAAAGCTTTGGTAAATTGAAATATTAGCAGGATTATTCCTGTGTTCAAGTTAGGTACCAAGTACTTTGATCTCCTAATGTATCTTTTCCTTCACATCTCAAAGTCATGCGAAGCAATTTGGGGGGAGCTATTCTTCAGCAAAAGCAAGGTTCACATGAACTGCAATATTTATTTTGCAGAGAGAGATTTCAAATGCAAATATTTTCTTAAGTGATTCACTTCATGGCTTTGCATGCACAGTCCGATTTCAAATTTATCTTAAATGTGTCGTGGTGCACATTCTTGCCTACACAGGCTCTCATATCAATCAATTTTATTAATGTGAAATAAATGTTCACTCCCTGGCTAACCGATAAAGTATCTGTTCTAAGTCTCCTTGCAGTGCACATCACTCCTGATCTGCTCCTGGGCCTTAAGCCAATGTTTTCATCTTCAATGCTCTCAATCTCTGAATTTTACCAGTTTCCACCTGGGTAGTGCCTGAACTCAGTCATCTCTTCACCTGTATGTTGAGAGGTTGGTCAGAGGGTGGTGAATCTGTGGAATTCATTGCGGTAATTCAGCACTATCCGGAAGTGGCGGCGCTGCTTTTTGTTTTCTCTTGTCCCGTTTTTAGTTTATTTCGGTTTATTTAGTTGTGTATGTGTGTGGGGGGGGGGGGTAACATGTTTTTTGACTCTTCCTTCTGGGGGGATGTGACCTTTCCTGCCATATCCCCCGTCTCCGTGTCCGTCTGCGCTGAGGCCTATCGCGGAGCTGACGGCCTCCAACTGCGACCGACCTCGAGGCTGCGGAGGCAGAGCCAGGACTTACCAACGCGAGGCTGGCCGACTTCGGGGCTGTGGTTGCGGGACGACCCAACTTCCGACCCGACTTTGGAGCCTCGGAGGCTCGGCCGCGGGCCAGTGGACGACATCATCGGGAGCTCGAGTTCTGTTTTCCGGAGCTCCCGCAACTACAGCTGCGTCCGCTGGACTGGAGGACGGCAGCTCCGACCGCCCTGGGCTGCGGAGTTTGAACCGGCCCGTTTGCGGAGCACGGATTCAGCCGCGGGACTGACTTACCATCACCCGGCGGGGTCACAACATCGGAGGCTTGGATTGCCTCAGAGGGGGAGGAGCCATCTTGAGGAACGGCTGCTAGCCAGCAGCCGTCCGTTTTAATTCGCTTTTTTTAATAGTTTTTAGTGAGTCCTGTTTTTCGTTCGTAGGGGATATGGATTTTTTAATGTGGGGGGTAGGTGTCAACTCTACTTCTAGGTCCCTACCTGGTCGGTGAGGCAGCTTTTTCTCCGGGCTGCCCGTCGACCCGTCTCGTGGCCTACCAGCGGGCTTGGAGCGCCATTTCCTGGCGGGGACTGCCCAGCACCTCGGCCTCGGTGGCGGCACAGCGCTGGAGCGCTTTCGTGGAGCGGAGCGGGTGATGCCTTGCCTGGGGATCGCCGCGCTGGATCGACGTGCTGAAGCTCTGGTGAGCTGAGCTCTGTGTTCAACACCTCCGGGCTGCGGGTCTGCAGAGCGGAGCGGGCGGCGCCGATTTCAACATCGGGAGCCTGGGAGCTCCAAACCGGCGCGGCCTTGTCGGCTTCGGAAGCCGCGGTCTCCAACTAGAAAGCGGCCGTTCCAGGTGGCCCAGCCGCTGAGAGGACTCTCCCGACGCCGGGGCAACACCACCCGGTGAGAATGGCCAGGAACATCGGGCCTCCGTAGAGGCAATTGCGGTGGCCTCAATAGGCCTGACTTTGGGGTGAACTTGGGGGTGGGGACTGGACATTGTGCCTTCCCTCACAGTGGTATCCACTGTGGGGGGATGATTTTTTTTGGTCTGTAATGTAATCCTGTTAGTCTTTGTCCAAGATGGCTGCCGTGGAGGGAGAGTGGACGCTGGCGCGCTTTAGCTGCCGCTGCTCTCTATTCACATTGTGTTTGATTTTCTGTTTTTGGACTGAATTCTGTTTTTAGTTTGTGTCTCTGTGATGTCTTTATTATTTATTTTACTCTGATTATATGTTTATATTCCTGTTAATCTCTGTAAGGTGTCCTTGAGATGTCTGAAAGTCGCCCAACAAATAAAATGTATTATTATTATTATTAGAGGGAGAGGGAGAGCAAGGAGGGAAGAGACAATGACTTTGGGACTTTAAACTGTGTTGAGTGTTTGTTATTTATTCTATGTTATGACTGTAGGCTAAACCATTTCGTTGCACTGAAAAGTGCAATGACAATAAATTGAATCAAATCAAATCAAATCAAATCACAGATGGCCGTGGAGGCCAAGTCAATGGATGTTTTTAAGGCAGAGAAAGATAGATTCTTGATTAGTACGCGTGTCAGGGGTTATGGGGAGAAGGCAGGAGAATGGGGTTGGGATGGAAAGATAGATCAGCCATGATTGAATGGCAGAGTAGACTTGATGGGCCAAATGGCCTAATTCTGCTCCTTTCACTTATGACCTTACGAGACTGACGTAGGACCCTGCCGTAACAGGAATCTGTGCTAGCAGCTAGAAGGCTATTGCTCAGTAGAATGGTATTTAATGGAGACACACGAGACAGCGGACAGAGACCATTGGACCAGAGGCCATAGCCTCAGAATAAAAGGGCGTACCTTCAGAAAGGAGATGAAGAGGAATTTTTATACTCAGATGGTGGTTAATCAGTGGAATTCATTGCCATAGATGGCTGTGGAGGCCAAGTCAATGGATATTTTTAAGGCAGAGATAGATAGATTCTTGATTAGTACGGGTGTCAGGGGTTATGGGGAGAAGGCAGGAGAACGGGGTTGAGAGGGAAAGATAGATCAGCCATGATTGAATGGCAGAGCAGACTTGATAGGCCGAATGGCCTAATTCTGCTGCTATAACTTACGAATGTATTAAATCATAGAAACATAGAAAATAGGTGCAGGAGGAGGCCATTCGGCCCTTCGAGCCAGCACCGCCATTCATTGTGATCATGGTTGATCGTCCCCAATCAATAACCCTGGAGAATTTTTCCTGCATCCTCTCCAACTTAATCACATTCCTCCTACAGTACGGCAATCAGAAATGCACACAATATTCCAGACATGGACTCACCAACATCTGTAACATGACATCCTAACTCTTATAATCAATGCCCTGTTCATTCAAACTACTTTCAGTGACCTAAATACTTGTAGCTCTAATTCTCTCAGGCCCACAGCATTTCCCAGAATCCTGTCATTCACTGTAACATGGAAGTTAGGCAAAAAAAGCTGGAGTAACTCAGCGGGACATGTCTGGAGAGAGGGAATGGGTGACGTTTCGGGTTGAGACCCTTCTTCAAACTGAGTCAGGGGAGAGGGAGTCTAGAGATGTGGAAGAGTAAGGTGTGAAAATGACACATCAAAGCAGATAGGGATAAGGAAGTGTAGAATGGTTCATTGTGAAGGTGACAATGAGGCATGTAATCAGTAATATTTACTGTAGACCTGAAATGTCATCCATTCCTTCTCTCCAGAAATGCTGCCTGTCCCGCTGAGTTACTTCAGCATTTGTGTCTATCTTCGGTGTAAACCAGCATCTGTAGTTCCTTCATACGCATTCGCTGTACATGCCCTGCTCTGGTTAAACCTCTCAAAATGCATCACTTCACATTTATCTAAATTAAATTCCATGCTCCTAGATCTTATGAATTTAGGACAGTGGAACCTGTCGGTGTGGTGTCGCCTTGTGGCTGCGGCTCACCTGCAGTCCGTCTGTCTTTATTTCTTTTTTTTTGTCTTGTTAGAGTATGTTTTCGGTTTAGTTGTGTATATGTGTGTGTGTGTGTGGGGGGGGGGGGGGGGATGGGGGAAACTTTAAACTTTTTAATCTCATCCTTGAACGGAGATGCGACCTTTTTGCTTGTCGTGTCTCCGTTTTGCTGGGGCCTAACATCATGGAGCTGGCGGCCACCAACCGGAATCGACCTGAGGGCTCCAGTCACAAGGACCTGCGGACTCACCTACTACTCAATCACCATCTGGCGCGGCTGGCGCGGAGGCTGATGTGGCGCGGCAGCGGAGACCCGACTGTGGAGCTTTGGGGGCTTCGGCCACAGGCCCTGTGGACGGTAAAATCGGGAGCTCGCAGGTCTCTGATGGGCGACCGATTTCGGAGAGCTCCCACGACAGCTACTTCGCCCGCCCCGAATCGCGGGGTTTGAATCGACCCATCGCAGGGCCTTACATCGCCCGGTGAAGCTTAATCGGCCGCGGGACTTACCAACATCCAATGGGGGCTTTAACATCAGGAGCCTCGATCGCCTCAACACGGGAGAAGAATAAGGAACAGAGAAGAGAAAAGACTTTTGGTTTCCATCACAGTGAGGAGGTGTTTGGAGATTCACTATGATGGATGTTTGTGTGAAACTGTGCTAATTGTGTGTTATGTTTATTTTATTGTTATGACTGCAGGGAACAAAATTTTGTTCGAAAACTCGAACTTGGAGGCCTGGAAACGATAGGTATAACCATATAACCATATAACATATAACCATATAACAATTACAGCACGGAAACAGGCCATCTCGGCCTTTCATGTCCGTGCCGAACACTTATTTTCTCCTAGTCCCATCTACCTGCACTCAGACCATAACCCTCCATTCCTTTCCCGTCCATATACCTATCCAATTTATTTTTAAATGATAAAATCGAACCTGCCTCCACCACTTCCACTGGAAGGTCATTCCACACAGCTACCACTCTCTGAGTAAAGAAGTTCCCCCTCGTATTACCCCTAAACTTCTGTCCCTTAATTCTCAAGTTATGTCCTCTTGTTTGAATCTTCCCTACTCTCAATGGGTAAAGCTTATCCAAGTCTATCCCTCTCATCATTTTAAAGACCTCTATCAAGTTCCCCCTTAACCTTCTGCGCTCCAAAGAATAAAGACCTAACTTGTTCAGCCTTTCTCTGTAACTTAGTTGCTGAAACCCAGGCAACATTCTAGTAAATCTCCTCTGCACTCTCTCTATGAGGACGAGACAGTGGGCAAGGATGGAGAGGTAGTCGGTGTCTGCTGGATGGAACATTTTGAAATACTCCTTAATTGTTCGAGGCCCTGGATCTTTCAGTGTACCGACGTTGCTCAACACCGTTGTGCCGCGGGATGCCTCCAGCAGCTGACCTTGTGGGCGCGGGGGGTAAGACCCCAGTTCACATTTCTACCGGCCTTGCTCCTCATGACCATCGTCGCCAGCTCCCGCCGTTTCCTTACTCTAGTCTTCAGCGGTGGGCGGCGCGACTCTTCTCAGCAGCGGCCTCTGCAGTCCGTCTGTGTTTTTTTATTTTTTGTCTCGTTTTTATGTAGTTTTTGTTATTTTTTTGTTTGTTGGGGGGGTGGGGTGGGGGGGAGGGGGTAACTTTAAAATCTTTCCCTGCACGGGAGACCCGACCTTTTCTTTGTTGGGTCTCCGTTGTCGTTGGGGCTGCAACGTGGAGCGGCCTCCAACAGGAAGACCGGGGGTTCCAGTTGTGGAGCTGCCGAATACTCACCTCACCGTCGCGGAGTTGGCCGAGTCCAGAGCGGGTGGAGTGGTGGTGGAGCGCTGCTGCCACCTGACCCCCGGAGATTCGGAGGCTGCAACAGCGGGTTTGGCGGACGGCGGCACCGGGAGCCCGCGGATCCCTGCTGGGAGACCGCTTTTCGGGGCTTCCGCAACGGCGACTTCTCCCGCCTGAGTTGCGGGGTTGAAGAGCACCTGGGCCTTACATCATCGCCCCGCGCGGCTTGGAATGGCCGCGGGACTTTGCGAGCGCACGCCGGGGGCTCCAACAACAAGACCCGGTGTGCGACCTTGCATCACCCGGCGTGGCTTTAATGGCCGCGGGACAATCGCCATCGCCAGCCGGGGGCTTTGACTTTGACTCTGACATGGGGAGGGGGGGGGGAGTGCAGCGGAGAGATAAGTTTTTTTGCCTTCCATCACAGCGATGTGATGGATGTTTGTGTAAACTGTGTTGTGTCTCGGGTCTTTTTGTTTGTAATGTATGGCTGCAGAAACGTCATTTCGTTTGGACCTCAAGGGGTCCAAATGACAAATAAATTGTATTGTATTGTAGCAGACGAGCAGGAGCCAGGCTCGGCGGCTTCCCCTCGACAAGCTGCGGCCCCCGGGTCTTCTTGTGTCCGCCGGGTCATCCGGGCGGGTCCCCAGTCAGCAGCAGGTGAGCCAGGCCTATTGTTGGGAAAGGTCGCGGATTGCCGGGCTCAGCTCAGTTTAGTTTAGTTTTGAAATACAGCGCGGAAACAGGCCCTTCGGCCCATCGAGTCCGCGCCGACCCGCGATCCCTGCACATTAACACTATCCTACACTTTCGGGACAATTTTTACATTTATACCAAGACAATTAATCTACAAACCTGTACGCCTCTGGAGTGTGGGAGGAAACCGAAGTTGTTGGAGAAAACCCACGGGGAGAACGTACAAACTCTGTGCAAACAACACCGGTAGTCGGGATCGAACCCCGGTCTCACGCGTTGTAGGGCTGTAATGCAGCAACTCTACCGCTGCGCCACTGTGCCACCCGTAAGTTGGTATTGATATTAAATGCACCTTAGAAGACTAATTAGGTTACAGCTATAATACCATGTGTTTTGCAGATCTTTACTCCACAGGAAGGAAGGATTAATACTAACCTGGCTGGAAGAATCGGTGGTCACGATGGCCGATCTCCCGGGACGAGACTATCCCTACGCACTCCGGGTGTGATGACGCCTGCCATGTCCCCAAATACGGGATACTCGACTGCACAATTGTGGTTGTGGGACTGCGTTTATGCTCAAAAAAGAACATTAAAAGTTGATATATTTTTTAAAAGGGGCAACACAGTGGCACAGCGCTGGCAGCACCAGAGACCCAGGTTCGATCCCAACTACGGGTGCTGTCTGTACGGAGTTTGTACGCTCTCCCCGTGATCGCCTGGATTTTCTCTGAGATCTTCAGTTTCCTCCCACATACCAAAGACGTACAGGTATGTAGGTGAATTGGCTTGGTCAGTGTAAATATTGTCCCTAGTGTTTGTATTAATGTGCGGGGATCGCTGGTCCGTTTGGACTCAGTGGGCCGAAGGGCCTGTTTCCGCGCTGTATCTCTGAACTAAACTAAACTAAAGTAAACAGTGGGGAAAGTACAGTGGAAAATTATGAGGATGTTGACCAGGCAGAGGAATTATAGGATGGAAAAGAAGTTTGATACGTTGAGATGGCCTCCTCCTGCACCTATTTTCTATGTTTCTATTAGTGGAGTCAAGGGATATGGGGAGAAGGCAGGCACGGGTTATTGATTGGGGACGATCAGCCATGATCACAATGAATGGCGGTGCTGGCTCGAAGGGCCGAATGGCCTTCTCCTGCACCTATTTTCTATGGGATTGATTTCATCGAATGAAAGACTGAAGGCGGTTTAATTGAGAATGGAATTATGACTGGCCTTGGTAGGATGTCCAGCAAGGATTTATTTCTCTTAACAGAGATGTTAATTACCAAGGGTCATGGATTCCAATTAAGTGGTCGAGGGACAAGAAGGGAGTTGAAGGAAAATGTCACGCCAAGAGTGATGTGAATCTGCTACCACCTGGTAATTAAATTGTGTTCAGAAATATATTATTATGTCCTCTTCTGCAGCACTTTATTCCTTTCTGATCTTTACTATTTTAAACTAGAATTCATATTCAGTTGGACACCTTTCTGAAGAGGGACTGTGCTCCCCCCAGCCCAGATGGGGGGAGAAATCGCCCCTATTTTTTTTAGACATACAGCACAGAAACAGGCCCTCCGGCCCACTGAGTCCGCGCCGACCAGCGATCACCCCGCATGCCAGCACTAGCCTCCCTCCACACCACGGACAATTTACAATCTTTTCGAAAGCCAAATAACCTACACACCTGTACATCTTTGGAGTGTGGAACGAAACCGGAGCACCCGGGGAAAACCCACGTTGTCACGGAGGAGAACGTACAAACTCCGTACAGACCACACTCGTATTGTGGATCAAACCCGGGTCTCTGGCGCTGTAAGGCAGCAACTCAACTGCTGTGCCTCTGTGCCACCCCCTCAGTAGTTTTCCCACAAACATGGAGGGTTTGAGGAACTAAAATCGGATCCCTCAATATTAGTAAGACAGTATTACAGGGGAGACAGTCTGAAGAAGTGTCTTGACCTGAAACATCACCTATTTCTTCTATCCAGAGATGCTGCCTGTCCTGCTGAGTTATTCCAGCAGTTTGTGTCTGAATTTGATGTAAGAGATGGCTTTTCTTTGGTTCTGCGTGTGATATACTTCAGGTTGAAGGTGGGTACTAGCTTCATCACTGCCGACTTGGGAGCTTTTCACTGCACACAGAACAATAATAAACTAACCTAAACTTAACTTAACTTAACTAAACTAAACTAAACTAAACTGTACTGCAGTTGTACAGGGTCTTGGTGAGACCACACCTGGAGTATTGCGTACAGTTTTGGTCTCCAAATCTGAGGAAGGACATTATTGCCATAGAGGGAGTGCAGAGAAGGTTCACCAGACAGATTCCTGGGATGTCAGGACTGTCTTATGAAGAAAGACTGGATAGACTTGGTTTATACTCTCTAGAATTTAGGAGATTGAGAGGGGATCTTATAGAAACTTACAAAATTCTTAAGGGGTTGGACAGGCTAGATGCAGGAAGATTGCTCCCGATGTTGGGGAAGTCCAGGACAAGGGGTCACAGCTTAAGGATAAGGGGGAAATCCTTTAAAACCGAGATGAGAAGAACTTTTTTCACACAGAGAGTGGTGAATCTCTGGAACTCCCTGCCACAGAGGGTAGTCGAGGCCAGTTCATTGGCTATATTTAAGAGGGAGTTAGATGTGGCCCTTGTGGCTAAGGGGATCAGAGGGTATGGAGAGAAGGCAGGTACGGGATACTGAGTTGGATGATCAGCCATGGTCATATTGAATGGCGGTGCAGGCTCGAAGGGCCGAATGGCCTACTCCTGCACCTAATTTCTATGTTTCTATGTTTCTATGTTTCTAAACTGAACCAAACTAAACTGCAAAGCACCAATATCTCCATTGCACTTGTCAAACTTGAAAGGGTTCAGAAAAGATTCACGAGGATATTGCAAGAACTAGAGGGTGTGAGCTATAGGGAGAGGTTGAATAGGCTGGGTCTGTATTCCATGGAGCACAGGAGGATGAGAGGTATATAGAGGTATACAGAATCATGAGAGGAATAGATCAGGCACAGAGTCATTTAACCAGAGTAGGGGAACCGATGATCAGAGGACATAGGTTCAAGGTGAATGGGAAAAGATTTAATAGGAATCCGAGGGGTAACTTTTTCACACAGAGGGTGATGGGTGAATGGAACAAGCTGCCAGAGGAGGTAGTTGAGGCTGGGACTATTCAATCGTTTAAGAAACTGTTAGACAGGGACATGGATAGGACAGGTTTGGAGAAATAAGGACCAAGAGCAGGCAAGTGGGACTAGTGAAGCTGGGACATTGTTGATCGGTTTGGGCGAGTTGGGCCGAAGGGCCTGTTTCCACACTGTATCACTCTATGACTCTATGGCTCTATGACACTGTCAATTATTGGCAAGTAAATACATGGGAGTCTGGAGGTAAATCTGCCATTAATTATAGTCAGGGGCTCAGGGCCAAAAGTTGTTTGTATTCATTCAAGAGGTGTTGGCTTGAAGGACAAAGCCAGCATTTATTTTTTATCTCCAATGGTGATTGAATTGAGAGGCTTGCTGGGTCTTCTCAGGCTAAGAGACAACCGCATTGCTTTGGGTTAGGAGACACATCTAACTTGGGCAAAGCAGCTCAGAATGATGTATTTCCTTCCTTGAAGGACATCCGTGAAGCAGGCGGGTTCTGTGCTGATCTAGTGTTTTCATCCTCAACATTATTGCAATCCTCATCAGGACTAACTAATTTATTTGTTGGCACTGATTGATGGCATTGATTCTTGATTAGTACGGGTGTCAAGGGTTATGAGGAGAAGGCAGGAGAATGAGGGGTTGAGAGGGAAAGAAAGATCAGCCATGATTGAATGGCGGTGCAGACTCAGCCTAATGGCCTAATTCTGCTCTTATGGCATCAATTTATAAACTTAAGAACTTATTTCATAGTATTTAAATTCTTTGGTTATTTGAATTCATATCTTCCGATTACCAGCCAATTAACGTTGCATTGCATGAGGTACCGAAGCTGGGATTCTGCAGGAATCTAGAAACAAGGAACTGCAGATGCTGGTTTACAAAAAAAACCCCAAAGAAATCCAAGGGGTAACTTTTTCCACACAAAGGGTGGTGGATGTATGGAACAAGCTGCCAGAGGAGGTAGTTGAGACAGGGACTATCCCATCATTTAAGAAACAGTTGGACAGGTACATGGATAGGACAGGTTTGGAGGGATATGGACCAAGCGCAGGCAAGTGGGACTAATGTAGCTGGGACATTGTTGGCGGCGTAGGCGAGTTGGGCCGAAGGGCCTGTTTCCACACTGTATCACTTTATAATTCTATGACTCTAAAGTTTTGGAGCAACTCATCGGGTTAGGCAGCATCTCTGGAGAACATGGAAAGGCGACGTTTTGGGTAGGGATCCTTCTTCAGACTTTTTTCAGAGTCTGAAGAAGGGTCCTGACCCAAAGGGTCACCTCTGCATGTTCTCCAGAGATGCTGCCTGACCAGCTGAGTTTCCGAAGAAGGGTCTCGACCCGAAACGCCACCCATTTCTTTTCCCCAGAGATGCTGCCTGACCCGCTGAGTTCCTCCGGCTTTTTGTGTCTGCAGAAATGCCCATGTTGCAAAAAATTTCATTGTTCACCTCAATTATCTGGAAATGAACCAATTACCTTTGTAAACAAGTCTAGCAGTGTGTTTGCAGATGGTTGTAATTAGAAAACAGAGTCACAAACAATACTCGGAGAAGCCACGGAGGTTTAAACCAACAGGATGTGTTTTGGCTTTTGGCTCAGAGAGCAATGCCTGCTGTGGTAGATGGTGTATGTGGGGCTAGGGGCCAGAGAGGGGTGTTGGTCGGGCGGCCTGCAAGAGAGGGATATGACCAATGCTCAATTGCTGTTTCTAAGAATCTGATGAGGATAACTTGCAGTGAAAGACTTAACGATGCTAAATTGTCAGTGAAAGACTGTCGAGCAAGTGAGAGAACTGGAGGAGGTAGAGCTCCAATACCCGAGGACATTGAGCCGAGCTTAGAGGAAAATTGCTCAACTGGTGATTTTTTAAATGTTGGCTGGGAACTTTATCTGCACGGTTTCTCCGTCATTAATATGGTGTTAGCAATCTCACCAAAGCTGTTTCAAGAAGCTCTAAAAAAAACGGACAAAAATCAATACGGCCTGTTCCAACACATAGCAACATAGAAAATAGGTGCAGGAGGAGGCCATTCGGCCCTTCGAGCCATTCATTGTGATCATGGCTGATCATCCCCAATCAATAACCCGTGCCTGCCTTCTCCCCATATCATAGAAACATAGAAAATAGGTGCAGGAGGAGGCCATTCAGCCCTTCAAGCCAGCACCGCTATTCATTGCGATCATGGCTGATCGTCCCCAATCAATAACCCGTGCCTGCCTTCTCCCCATATCCCTTGATTCCACTAGCCCCTAGAGCTCTATCTAACTCTCTCTTAAATCCATCCAGTGATTTGGCCTCCACTGCCTTCTGTGGCAGGGAATTCCATAAATTCACAACTCTCTGGGTGAAAAAGTTTTTTCTCACCTCAGTCTTAAATTACCTCCCCTTTATTCTAAGACTGTGGCCCCTGGTTCTGGACTCGCCCAACATTGGGAACATTTTTCCTGCATCTAGCTTGTCCAGTCCTTTTATAATTTCATATGTTTCTATAAGATCTTCCCCTCATCCTTCTAAACTCCAGTGAATACAAGCCTAGTCTTTTCAATCTTTCCTCATATGACAGCCCCGCCATCCCAGGGATCAATTTCGTGAACCTAGGCTGCACTGCCTCAATCACAAGGATGTCCTTCCTCAAATTAGGAGACCAAAACTGTACACAATACTCCAGATGTGGTCTCACCAAAGCCCTACACAACTGTATCGCAGTATCGCAGGCTTCCTTGTTTAAGACTACACCAACTTTGGAAGTGTGGGCATTTTGGTTTGATTTTCACTCATTTCGCTTTCCTCAGTTTCCAGTTTAGTTGATTGTCACGTGTAACAAGGTACAGTGAAAAAGCCTTTGTTGCGTGCTAACCAATCCTCACAGATTCCTCACAGCCCCAATCTCGGCAATTGGCCCCTGAGAGCCACTTGCCAACATGAGCAGTGTTATTTTAGCAACTGGGGGAGGGAGAGGGCGGTGGAGGGGGGGAGGGGAGGGGAGGGGTGGGGCGGTAAGGAAAGAGAACATTTGAATCCAAATGTCAGGCTGATCAAAAACTAAAGGGTCTCCAGTTTGACTCTTGCAAGGCATTGGACTTGTGCGGGGCTGGTCCCGACATCGAAGTGGGACCGGCCCCGCGAGGCCGTACGCCTGAAGTGACCACGTTTGGTCGCGTTAGACGCATGCAATCGCATGCTGGTGGGACAGGCCCTTAAGAAAGGTGTAATTGAGGCTATGTCAGCAGAGGCAATCTGAAGAAGGGTCTTGTCCCAAAATCTCACCTATTTCTTTCCTCCAGAGATGCTGCCTGACACGCTGAGTTACTCCAGCTTTGTGTGTCTATCTTCGATGTAAACCAGCATCTGGTAAACCAATTAACCTACAAACCCGCACGTCTTTGGAGTGTGGGAGGAAACGGAAGCATCCTGAGCAAACCCATGCGGTCACGGAGAGAGAACGTAAAACTCCGCACAGACAGCACCCGTAGTCGGCATCAAACCCGGGTCAGTGGCACTGTGAGGCAGCAACTCTACCGCTGTGCCACCGTGCCACCCAGGGCACTGTTACGGCAAGGTTCCTGAAAATGTGTGTCCTTGAGAGGCGTGGATGTGCGAGAGGTGACTGATGTTGACGAGGATGGCCTTGCAGATATGCAGCCTGTCTGGACACAAGTTCCTGCAGGATGTGCTGACCAGTGACTGCCTCTCTGTGAAGCCCAGCTGGAGAAAGTTTTGGTTCCACCTCTTTGTGCCAGATGTGCCTTTCTCTTAGTGTAGGAAGGAACTGCAGATTCTGGTTTACACCAAAACGATAGACACAAAAAACTGGAGTAACTGAGTGGGCCAGGCACGATTTCTGGAGAAAAGGAATAGGTGATGTTTCGGGCCGAGACTTCTTCTGACTTATTTCTTACCCTATGTACATTTGAGCCACTTCTCTTTTTTGCAGCAGTTTTTTTTAATCTGGCATCTCTGGCCACAATTTCCATCTTGATCCATCTGAAAGCGCCAGGGTTGTGGTGACTGGGACGCCAGCTCGGGTCAGTCTGCCTGAGGTTTGTTTAGCAAAGAGTTTTGCACCTCCCTGTCTGACCAGTAAATAACACTCAGACAGGGACAATTCTGCGTGTCATTGAATGGTGAAATGCGTAATGAAATGAGAGCATTTACATTTAAAATTGGTAAAATATTAAATAAGATAATCAAATTCAAAGAGGATAACACCCAATCCAAAGAGATTACTTTTTTTTTTGTTTAGTTTAGAGATACAGAGTGGAAACAGGCCCTATCGGCCCACCGGGTCCGCGCCGACCAGCGATCCCCGCACATTAACACTATCCCACACCCACTTGGGACAATTCTTTTTTACATTTACCAAGCTCAATTAACCTACATACCTGTACGTCTTTGGAGTGTGGGAGGAAACCAAAGATCTCACGGAGAAAACGAGGTCACGAGGAGAACGTACAAACTCCGTGCAGACAGCACCCATAGTCGGGATCGAACCCGGGTCTCCGGCGCTGAATTCGCTGTAAGGCAGCAGCTCTACCGCTGCGCCACTGTGACGCCCTGTAGATTACATCCACACATTTTCTAACAAAGATGTTGCATAGACATCATCGTGAATATACTTGTACTGTATCTGAGATGCTGATCTAATATGTATCTATGTTCTAATGTGTAGTAATACTTGTACTGAACTCAAGTTCAAGTGAGTTTATTGTCATGTGTCCCTGTATAGGACAATGAAATTCTTGCTTTGCTTAAGCACACAGAAAATAGTAGGCATTTACTACAAAACAGATAAATGTGTCCATATACCATGATATAAATATATACACACATGAATAAATAAACTGGTAGTGCAAATAACAGAAAGTGGTTGCTAATAATCAGAGTTTTGTCCGAGCCAGGTTTAATAGCCTGATGGCTGAGGGGAAGTAGCTATTCCTGAACCTGGTTGTTGCAGTCTTCAGGCTCCTGTACCTTCTACCTGAAGGTAGCAGGGAGATGAGTGTGTGGCCAGGATGGTGTGGGTCTTTGATGATACTGCCAGCCTTTTTTGAGGCAGCGACTGCGATAAATCCCCTCGATGGAAGGAAGGTCAGAGCCGATGATGGACTGGGCAGTGTTTACTACTTTTTGTAGTCTTTTCCTCTCCAGGGCGCTCAAATGGCCGAACCAAGCCACGATGCAACCGGTCAGCATGCTCTCGACTGTGCACCTGTAGAAGTTAGAGAGAGTCTTCCTTGACAATCCGACTCTCCGTAATCTTCTCAGGAAGTAGAGGCGCTGATGAGCTTTTTTGAGCTATACAAAAATGAATTTGACTGTACCTCGGCACATGTGATAAATGCCATACCATCTAATAATTCATTAGGAAAAAGCAAAGTGCAAGGAGAATAGTAAATAGCTAAAATAATACTGATGTTTATGTAGAACATAGAACATAGTACATCAAACAGCACAGCACAGGAACAATGTCTGTTAAATATGAGGCCACCCAAAGACAAACCATCTGCCTGCACATAATCCATATCCCTCCATTCTCAGCACATCCATGTTCTTATCCAAAAGTCTCTTTAATACCACGATCGTACTTGCCTCCACCACCAACACCGGCAACACGTTTCACCTTGACCACCCGGTGTGAGAAACTTGCCACGCACATCTCCTTTAAACTTTGCCTCTCTCATCATAAACCGATGTCCTCTAGGTATTTGATATTTCCATTCTGGGGAATGGTTCTGTGATTATGCCTCTCATAATCTTAGATACTTCTATCAGGTCACCCCTCAACCTCTGGCTATCCAGAGGAAGCAATCCAACCCTGCCCAACCTCTCCCTCCCTGCAGCTACTAGGCTTCCAAGATGGCGCCCAACCCAGGCGACTATTTGCGTGCTGGCCACAGGAGCAGATCTATAATCACATATTACAATCGCACTGCACTCTTAAAACTCTACTCCTCCAGCAACATTTCTTACTTTAACTATGATCTTCTTAAACTCCACTCCTTAACGGGACTTGCCATCGCCCAGCTGGGGGCTTTAACATCGGGAGAAGAATGGAACACAGGGGAGAGACAAGACTTTGCCTTCCATCACAGTGAGAAAGAGTTTCACTGTGATGGATGTTTGTGTACACTGTGTTGTTTGTGTGTGTTGTTGTTTCCTTTCTTGTTGTATGACTGCAGAAACCAAATTTCGTTTGAACTTCTTTTGAGGTTCAAATGACAATAAAATTGTATTGTATTGTATCTGTCCTTACTCTCGGCACATGATTCCCTTATCATGTAGATGTATTCTGTAAATGGCTCGATTGTAATCATGTATTGTCTTTCTGCTGACTGGATAGCTTTTCACTGTACCCCGGTACACGTGATAATAAACTAAACCGAAACCCTCTATCCTGGTGAACCTTCTTTGCACCCTTTCCAAAGTTTCCACTTCCTTCCTCTAATTAGACGACCAGAACTGCAAGCAATACTCCAAACGTGTCTGCACCAAAACCTGCATCATGACCATCTGCTCAGTAACAGTCAAGTTCAACATTGATGAGAAAAACGAAGATCGCTGATGAATCTCATAGGGTAAATGATCACTAAAAGATGATGCAGATTAGAAAAGCCATTAAAAAAATCAATCCATGATTTCTTATCGTGATTTATTTCTAGAAGTTCTGATCTTACCCGTGGCGCCGACATTCCATATGAATAAAAGCAAACTCCTCTGGTTTTAACCTAAATGCTGCCTACAATTACTTCATAATGTGACATGATGATTAACATACGATGAGCGTTCGAAGGTACTGGGCCTGTACTCGCTGGAGTTGAGGATGAGGGGGGACCTCATTGAAACTAACAGAAAGGAAAGGGCGTATGGAAAGGTAGTTGGATATATCTCCGCTTCTTTTACACCTTTGTTAGTTCCGGGGTTTGTTTTTCTCTAAATTTTTTGTTTTCTTTTTTTTTCTTCTTTCTTTTCCTTTCCTTTCCCTTTTTTAAATCTTTTTTCTTTTTTTTCTATCTAGTTATTAGTTCATAAAATGTTAAAACTGAAGCAGTACGAAACTACCAGAAAAGTGAAAGAGTGAAAGGCCTGGAAAGAGTGGACGTGGAGAGGATGTTTCCACTAATGGGAGAGTCTTGGACCAGAGGCCTTAGCCTCAGAATAAAAGGATGTACCTTTAGAAAGGAGAAGATGAGACATTTCTTTAGTCAGAGGGTGGTGAATCTGTGGGCTTCATTGCCACAGAAGGCTGAGGGGGCCAAGTCATTGGATATTTTTAAATCGGAGATTGGCAGAATTTTGAATTGTAAGGGTTTCAGGGCTTATGGGGCGAAGGCAGGAGAATGGGGTTAGGAGGGAGAGATAGATCAGCCATGATTGAATGGCGGAGTAGACTTGATGGGCCAAATGGCCTAATTCTGCTCCTATCACTTATGAAACGGGCCCATAGCAGCAGCGTCCACATCGCGGGGCTGGAAACCAGAAGTATCCTGAGCTAATTCTGCTCCCACCATCATCTATTGCGACAAGTGATGGCTTCCACTGATTGTCGCTGGAAGCTTGCGTCCGTTTCAGGACAGACGATGACGGCGAGGCAAACATTTGTAACAAGATGAACACAAAAAGAAGAAGATGATCACTTGTGAACTTTAATTTTATTTTTATTCAGTTTTTCGCTTGGTAACTCCTCCACGTAGTGCTACACTCTGGTAGTGTGTGCAACTTGTTGTGGCTATATGAATCCAATGTTTCAAAGGTTGTAACAATGACAGCTTTATCAAACCACAATGTTTTCCAGTACTTTTTGTTCCATATACATAGATAAGTCCAAGAATCGTAGTCAACACATAACCACACAAATACCACGTTTGGACAGAGAGCAAAGCCAGAAATTGCATTGTGTTGGTTGGGGTTCATACTTGTTCTTGATCCAACCGGTTTTTCCCACTATTGTGCTGCCGTGCTGCTTGATCTATTAAAGTTTACAAGCCCCGTCGTGAACTAACTTGGATTGTGCAGCCATCTGTACGAGTTGAGGACTGCTTGTTCGTTAGGGTTTTTGGCACATGCTACAACTTGAGATGTTCCCTTGATAGACACTGAAGGTGGAGTAACTCCGTGGGTCAGGCAGCATCTCTGGAGAAAAGGAATAGGTGATGTTTCGGGTCCAGACTCTTCTTCAGACTGACAGTCAGGGGAAAGGGAAATGAGAGGTAAAGGCGGTGATGTAGAGAGATGTACAACAAATGAAACATAGAAACGTAGAAAATAGGTGCAGGAGTAGGTCATCACTGCCATACAATATGATCATGGCTGATCATCCAAAATCAGCTGAGTCCCCATATCCTGGGGCTCGCCGGAGGGGAGCGCTCCGTTTTGCTGGACCGGGGCAGCCGGCAGTCTGAAGCCGCGGTCTGCAGAGCTCCAGCTGGCGTGGCGTCCGCAGCCTGGGATCTCACGTTGGGGACCCGGGGGAAAGGAGCTTCCACTCCGACAGCCGGCCCGCGGCCAACTTCTACCGCGGGCGCGGCATGGACTTACCATCGGGAGCGGAGTTCCTCGCTGGGGATCCCTGGAGGGGAGCTTCGACTTCGACTGCCGGCCCTGCCGTCTGCAGTGCTTCTGGCTGCGGCGCGAACTCTAAATCACCGACCGCTGGCCTGCGGCCTACACCAATCTGAAGCCGCGGTCTCCGGTGGGGGAGGCACCGATTCAGGACTCACCTTGACTTTTACCATCTGGACGCCCGCAGCGGCGACTGCGGAGGGTTGAGGTCCCGACCACGGGGGAAAATGGAGGAGGACTGGCCAAATTTTGTGCCTTCCACCACAGTGATGAATGCTGTGGTGGATGTTTGTGTTAAATTATTATTGTGTTTGTGTGTTCTTTCTCATTGTACCGCTGCTGGCAAATTCATTTCACTTGCACTTTATGTGCAATGTGACGAATAAAACTGATTGTATATCCCTTGATTTCCTTAGCCCTAAGAGCTAAATCTAACTCTCTCTTGAAAACAGAATGAATGAAGGATATGCAAAAAAGTAACAATGATAAAGGAAACAGGCCACTGTTAACTGTGTGCTGGGTGAGAACAAGTACAGCCAATGAGACTCAACAAGACGACTTTGAAGATGGTACGACTTGGGTGGGAAAGGGATGGAGAGAGAGGGAATGCAAGGGTTACTTGAAGTTAGATAAACCAATATTCATATCACTGGGTTGTGAGCTGCTCATGCGAAATATGAGGTGCTGTTCCTCCAATTTGCATTTGGCCTCACTCGGACAATGGAGGAGGACTAAGACAGACAGGTCAGTGTGGGAATGGGAAGGAGAATTAAAGTGTTTGGCAACCGGGAGATCAGGTAGGGCCAGACGGACTAAGCGAAGGTGTTCTTAAGGGGTTGGACAGGCTAGATGCAGGAAGATTGTTCCCGATGTTGGGGAAGTCTAGAACAAGGGGTCACAGTTTAAGGATAAGGGGGAAATCTTTTAGGACCGAGATGAGGAAAACATTTTTCACACAGAGAGTGGTGAATCTCTGGAATTCTCTGCCACAGAAGGTAGTTGAGGCCAGTTCATTGGGTATATTTAAGAGGGAGTAAGATGTGGCCCTTGTGGCTAAAGGGATCAGGGGGTATGGAGAGAAGGCAGGTACAGGATACTGAGTTGGATGATCAGCCATGATCATATTGAATGGCGTTGCAGGCTCGAAGGGCCGAATGGCCTACTCCTGCACCTATTTTCTATGTTTCAGCTAAACGATTGCCCAGTCTACGTTTGGTCTCTCCGATGTACAAGAGATGACGTTTCCATAACAATGAACAGCGGTTAGTAGATGAGGTTGGAGGAGGTGCAAGTGAACCTCTACCTAACCTGAAAGGACTGTCGGGGTCCCTGGACGGAGTCGAGGGAGGAGGTATAGGGGGAAAGTACCTGGGAAGGGGGTGTTTTAGGTGGGAAGAGATGGGGAGAGATGGGTTAACCAGGGAGTTGCAGAGGGAACAGTCTCTGCGAAAGGCAGAAAGGGGTGAAGATGGGAAGATGTGACTAGTGGTGGGATCCCGTTGGAGGTGGGAACCAGGGTCTCCGGCGCTGTAAGGCAGCAACTCTACCGCTGCGCCACCGTGCTGCCCCATTGTTGAAATGAACAACCATGTCAAAGAACTCTCACTGAATGTCTTCACTCTGATGCAGCCCCGTCGCAGGGCACAGGGTCAAGTTACCAACTTGACTCATCTGCTTGGCCTTCTCTCCCCACTCTGGGCATCAACTTTGCCACCTCTTTCAGCTCAGCGTGCGGGTTATGCACGTAGCACAGGTCAGCTCTGAGGTCGAAGAGAGCAGCTTGCAGTCCAAACCAACAGCGGCAATGTTTGCACTTGACTTCTGCTTATCAGCGATAAATTCACACCAAACATCAACATGCAGCTCACATATAAATGGGGCTTTATCTCGCTGAAGGCACAATGTGGTTTAACTGAGAAAGAAGAAATGTTTGATCAGCAGAAGTGACACCAGAAAATCTACAAAGGAATAAAGAAATGGCAGATGGCATTGACAAAGATTTAGGACTTTTCAAAGCACACTGCTGCCAAAGAACGTTTAGACTAGTTTAGTTTAGTGTGGAGATACAGCAGGGAAACGGGCCCTTTGGCCCACCGAGTCTGTGCCGACCAGCGAGCACAAATGAACAATTTGTTTTGACCCCAGCCAATTAACCTTCAAACCTGTCCAACTTTGGAGTGTGGGAGGAAACCTGAGCACCCGGAGAAAACCCACACAGACACAGGGAGAATGTGCAAACTCCGTACAGACAGCATTCGTAGGCAGGATTTAACCCGGGTCTCTGACACTGTAAGTCAGCAACTCTACCGCTGCGCCACTGTGCCGCCCAATATTGTGCTGGAAATGTATTTTCAGACTGGAGACCGGCCCAGAGCTTCAAGCAGCAGGCGCGGCCTTACCATTGCAGAGCGGGCGATGGCATCCTTTGCCAAGGATCGCCAGTGTTGGAGCACCGACCACGCGGCCTGTGGACTTTATCGTCGTGAAGCCGAGTCTCCGGTAAGAAGCGGCCGATTCGGGAACTCCAAGCCGTGGAGTGTGTTCCGATCCATCCCGACGTCGGAGTTTCGATCATCCCGACGAGAGGGCATGAACATCTGTAGCGGTGATTGCGGAGGGTTCAAGGTCCTGAGCAAAGATCTTAGTGCGGAGCAAGATAGTCCACTCGACGAAAAAGCCGTAGTAGGTCATGGGTAATCTTTAGCGCCATTTCCATAGCCGACTTCCGTCTCCACCCTAGTATCTTTGCTTTGGTTATGGCGTCTTCATATTGCTATTATTTTACCAAATACCACACAAATCATCTTTTTTTTTTATCAGCTGCAGGTGATCATTTTGATATTTCTGCCTAGTCATCCTTATTAACTTTGAACATACAAAATATTGCCATTAGGAAGGAGCTCCAGAAAATCCTGCACCCACTCAAGCCATCCTCAAGCCATGAAGTGCCGGACAGACAGACAGACAGACACACACACACACACACACACACACACACACACAATGTCACACACACAATGTCACACACACACACACACACACACACACACACACACACACACACACACACACAATGTCACACACAATGTCACACACACACACACACACACAATGTCACACACACACACACACACACACACACACACAATGTCACACACACACACACACACACACACACACACACACACACACACACACACACACACACACACACACACACACACACACACACACACACAATGTCCGGCAGATCAGTGCAGGGTGAAGGATGACATCAAACGGGTCATGGCAGCTATCGAAAAAGTCGACCTGAAATATCACCTATTCCTTTTCTCCAGAGATGCTGCCTGATCCACTGAGTTACTCCAGGCTTTTGTGTCTATCTTCGGTTTAAACCAGCATCTGCAGTTCCTCCCTGTACAAGGTATGTGCCGTTTTAACTGAACACATAACTGAAGTCGGGTAGGGTCAAAGATAGGGTGGGGTTTACTGAAATGGTGGCAGTTACGCTCCGTTGTGTACTACACGTCAGTCCATTGGATTTTACAGGAGTTGTCTATCTTGCTCCGCTCTAGTATCTTTGGTCCCGAGCACGGGTGAACAAAGGAGGAAGATGACTGAACTTAAATGCCTTCCATCACAGTCAAGTCAAGTCAAGTCAAGTCAAGTCAAGTCAAGTCAAGTCAAGACAATTTTATTTATATAGCACATTTAAAAAACAACTCTCGTTGGTCAAAGTGCTTTACATTGGTGGAGGTACTAACGTCATACAACATTTGTTCATAGATTAAATGCAAACATCACTACATCATATAGCCCTCGCTCAGATGACGTCAAGAAAGGCTTGGGAGTAGAGATGAGTTTAAAGTCTCGACTTAATCGACTTGAAGAATGCTGATTCCACTGTGGTGGATGTTTTTGTTAAACTCTATCGTGTATTGTGTTTTTTTTACTTGTATGGCTGTATGGTAACTAAAAATATCACTGTACCTCAATTGATGCATGTGACAATAAATGTGAACTTGAACTTGAACTTGATCTATTTTACATTTGGAGGGAAAGCCAAAATCACCCAAAAATTTAGCAAATCAACCAGCGCATAACTTGCATTCAGTTCTTTCCGACTTTTGGGTGCTTTAGTTTCTGGAGTCATATAGCATGGAATCAGACCCTTTGGCCCAACTTGTCCATGCTGTTAAAGATGCCCCATTGAAACTGGATCAATTTGCCACATTTGTCCTATATCCCTGTAAACCTTTCCTACCCATGTACCTGTAAAAGTGTTTTTTAAATGTTGTTACGATACCTGTCTCAGATACTTCCACTGGCAGCTGGTTCCATATACCCAGCACACACACAGGGAAAATGTTGTCCCTCAGCTTCATATTAACTTTCCCCTCTCACCTCAAACCAATGTCCTTTGGTTCTTGATTCCCCTACTCTGGGTAAAAGACTGTACATTCAATCTATCAATTCCTTCAATTTTACATGCATTTAGATTTATTAGACTCATACAGCACAGAGTTGATGTGATCAAGCTTTTCCCTTTGAGAATAGGGAAGATTCAAACAAGAGGACATGACTTCAGAATTAAGGGACAGAAGTTTAGGGGTAACATGAGGGGGAACTTCTTTACTCAGAGAGTGGTAGCGGTGTGGAATGAGCTTCCAGTGGAAGTGGTGGCGGCAGGTTCGTTGGTATCATTTAAAAATAAATTGGATAGGCATATGGATGAGAAGGGAATGGAGGGTTATGGTATGAGTGCAGGCAGGTGGGACTAAGGGAAAAAAGTTGTTCGGCACGGACTTGTAGGGCCGAGATGGCCTGTTTCCGTGCTGTAATTGTTATATGGTTATATGGTTATAGAAACAGGACCTTTGGCCCACCTTGTCTATGCCGACCAAGTTGGCATATTTGGCTAGTCTCATTTGCCTGCATTTCACCCACAAACCCTTCACATGCATGCTGTATATCTGTCCAAATGTCTTTTAAAAGTCGTTATGGCATCCACCTCTATAGCTTCATCTGGCAGCTCTTTCCAGATATGAACTACCCTATGTGTGAAAAAGATCATAAGATTATGTGGTAGGAGCAGAATTGGGCCATTCGGCCCACCAAGTCTACTCTGCCAGTCAATCATGGCTGATCTATCTCTCCCTCATACCCCTATTCTCCTGCCTTCTCCCCATAACCTCTGACACCTGTACTAATCAAAAATCGATCTATCTCTGCCTTAAATATATCCACTGACTTGGCCTCCACAGCCTTCTGTGGCAAAGAATTCCTCAGATTCACCACCCTCAGATGCCCCTCAGAACCCTCTTAAATTTCACCCCTCTCACCTTAAGCTTGTGCCCTCTAGTCTTAGAATCCTCTACCTGGGTGAGAAGCCAGGGAGTGCTCACTTTATCCACGTCCCCCATGATCCTGTACACCCTTTATTCTTGCAAAGTTTAAGCCAATAATGAAAAAAGAGAAAGTTTTGAAACCTTACGATCCATGAATAATACCAATACTAATGCCAGTGCTTTGTTACAAAATGCCACTGACCCAAATAGAATTGATTAAAATATGAACCATTTTGAAAGTGCGTACATCAACAAGTAGTGGTTTGAAAAACAAACATGGAATTCTTACGTTTAATTTTATTCAAAAAATATATCTATGCACAAATCTATCAAGTATACAAAGTGCCATCAGTACGTGAGTGTGAAGGATACAATGGGACCTATAGAGTCAAAGAATCGTACAGCGTGGAAACAGGCCCTTCGGCCCATCCTGCCCACGCTGGCCAACATGTATCAAAGTATCAAAGTAAACTTTATTGTCAATTCAAATAATGCAACAAGTAGTTACACAGAGGATTGAAATTGCGTTTCCTCATACTCCAAATGTGCAAGTAATATTTATAACACAGACAGACTATATACCAATAAAGATAGACAATGGACATATACATTATATTAAATATTCACAGTGTGCCAGAGTGTAGTAAAATTTTGAGGTATGTTATTAAGGTGCAATAATAAAAGGTGCAATATAGAAAAGTGAAAATAGCATACTGCAGACATTGAGTTAAAATTAATTTGACAGTCAGTTGATCTTTGTTTGTGTAATGTTCATGGAATTTTCTTGAGTGTGTTGAGTAGTCTGATGGCCTGAGGGAAAAAGCTGTTTTTGAATCTGGTGGTTTTGCTCCGCATGCTGTGGTAGCGCTTGCCGGATGGTAGGAGGGTGAACAGTTTGTGTGCTGGGTGGGTGGTGTCTTTGATGATATTGGTTGCTCTCTTGCGACAGCGAGATGGGTATAAGTCCTGGATTGCTGGTTGGGGTGATCTAGTGATCTTCTCCGCTGTCCTCACCACTCTTTGTAGGGCCTTCTGGTCAGCAGCAGAGCAACTGCCATACCAGACTGAGAGACTGCTGGTAAGAATGCTCTCAATGGCACCCCTGTAAAAAGTGGTGAGGGCAGAAGGGGGGAGGTCGGCTCTCCTCATCCGTCGAAGGAAGTGGAGGCGTTGCTGTGCTTTCTTGACTAGGGAGATGGTGTTGGTGGACCATGTCTGATCATCTGTGATGTGCACTCCCAGGAACTTGGTGCTTTTCACAGACTCCACTGCACTGCCATTGATGGTGAGTGGGGTGTGTGCTGTCTGTTTCTTCCTGAAGTCCACAGTTATTTATTTTGTCTTATTGACATTGAGTTGAAGGTTATTGATGTCACACCAGTTGATGAGTTGTTGTACCTCCTCTCTGTAGGCTGAGTCGTCATCGTGGCTGATGAGGCCCACCACTGTTGTGTCATCTGCGAACTTGATGATGTGGTTCGAATTGTGTTTGGCACAACAGTCATGTGTCATCAGCGTGAACAACAGAGGGCTCAGCACACATCCCTGTGAGACCCCGGTGTTCATGATGGTGGTCTCTGATGAGTTTTTGCCAACTCTTACTGTCTGTGGTCTGTCGGTGAGGAAGTCCCATGTACGCTGGTCCCACCTGCCTGTGTTTGGCTCATATTCCTCCAAACCCATCCTATCCATGTACCTGTCTAAATGTTTCTTAAACGTTGCAATAGTACCTGGCTCAACGACCTCCTCTGGCAGCTTGTTCCATACACCCATCACTCTTTTTGTGGAAAAGATACCACACAAATTCCTGGATAATCTTTCCCCCTTCACCTTAAACCTATGTTTTCCAACCCTGGGCAACATATTCTGTGCATCTAACCAATCCATTCCTCGCATGATTAAGTACACTAGTCATTTATAGTGAAATGGGGATGGATGAATCAAGACAGGGGGAGACTCAAATAGATGTTTACCATCTGTACGGGCTAGATGGGCTGAATGGCCTTGTTCAATGCAGCAAATTCTGTCTCTGTAATTTGTTGAAAATGGAGATTACGCACTGAGACCGGAGACCCAAGAAATGATTCATTAATAGCAGCGGCACGGTGGCACAGCGGTAGAGTTGCTGCCTTACAGCGCCAGATGCCCGTGTTCCATCCTGACTACGAGTGCTGTCTGTACGGAGTGTGTACGTACATACATTCTCCTTGTAAGTACATACATTCTCCTTGTATATACAATCTCCTTGTGACCGGCGTGGGTTTTCACCGAGTTTCCTCCCACACTCCAAAGACATACAGGTTTGTTGGTCAATTGGCTTTGGTAAAATTATAAATTGTCCCCAGGTGTGCCTAGGATAGTGTAAGTGTGGGGGGTTCGCTGGTCAGCACAGACTCAGTGGGCCGAAGGGCCTGTTTCCGTATCTCTAAACTAAGCTAAATTTACTAACCTGGGAAGGGTCTCGACCCAAAACGTCACCCCTTCCTTCTCTCCAGACAGAGATGCTGCCTATCCCGCTGAGTTACTCCAGCATTTTGTGTCTACCTTCGATTTAAACCAGCATCTGCAGTTCTTTCCTACATGAATGTACTAACCTTTTGATTTAAGCATGCATACAGAAAGCTGTTTGAATTCATTGATGCATTCAGTTCCAGCTCTCCGTTGACACTGAGATGTAGTGGAGCGGGCATAGTCCTTTCTCTATTGACCTCTCTTCTCTTTGCCAAAGGACAACTTGACCTTTTCCCACCACAAAGTGACCTGGATGAAGAGATCTAGGGAGGGGGTGGTGGGCGTGGGTGTGAGAGAGGATGGATTATGTCCTCATGAAAGAACTGACAGTCTCTTTAAAGTAGCAGGTCCTTGTGGGGAATTATAATTTATGTTGCTATTTGAATAATACTGGACATAAAGGGAAAAACCTGAGGAGCAGTATGAGCATCACATGCCGACCTTCAGCTCTTTGATGGCTGATGAGATTTAAAGTGACACTGTGAAAACTGAGCTGCAGAATTGAGAGTGTAGTCCAGTGGTTTGTGCAGCTTATTTTGACTGATTTCACAGACTAGCTGTGATGTCAAATTGTTAATTTTATCTCTCACAACACAAATTCACCCCTGAACTAAGAGCATGTGAATGAATGCATTCCAGTTCTGTAGGAAGAAACCAGGAGATGCACGTCTACACTGAAGATAGACACAAAAAGCTGGAGTAACTCAGCGGGACAGGCAGCATCTCTGGAGACAAGGAATGGGTGACTTTTTGGGTCGAGATTTGATAATCGGATAACTTTGACAATAGACAACAGACAATATGTGCAGGGGTAGGCCATTTGGCCCTTTGAGTCAGCACCACCATTCACTGTGATTATGGCTTGTGAATAGAAACAAAAGCTGCTTTTGCTTTAAGGCAATGATCGCAATGGTGTGTAAAATGTTAAATATTTGCTTGAAGATTGCCTCCCAAACACCCTTTCCCAGTTACTAGATCTTTCCTTTGGTCAGTCACGGACTAGTTGGTGGCTTTCTCATCTCTGAAACAGAAAATTAAGGATTCAAGTCACTCGTTTTATATTAAAGCACAAAAGTCTCGACTGACACTCAAGTGCAATACGTTATTGGAAGAACAGGCTTTCAAATCAGATGCTAAACTGTGTCTCCATCTGGCCTGTCAGGGCAAATTTTCTCCTGGACGTTCTTGTCAATATTTATTCTCAACTAACATTAACTTAGCAGATTTTAGACATTGCACGTACTCGTGTGGCACGCTGGCGCAGCGGTAGAGTTGCTGCCTTACAGCGCCAGAGACATGGGTCCGATCCAGATAATGGCTTTGTATGACTCTGTATGGAGTTTGTCCGTTCTCCCTGTGACCGTGTGGGATTTCTCCCGGTGCTCCAGTTTCTCCCACATTCCAAAGACATACAGTTTTGTAGGTTAATTGGCATTGGTAATGATTATAAATTGTCCCTAGTGTGTAGGATAGTATTGGCTCCGTGTCGACCAGTGATCCCCGTTACACTAACACTATCCTACACACCAAGGACAATTTACAATTTTACCGATGGTAATTAACCTACCAATCTGTATGTCTTTGGAGTGTGGGAGGAAACCAGAGCATCCGGAGAAGACCCACACGGTCACAGGGAGTATGTACAAATTTTCTCCAGACAACACCCACAATCAGGATTGAACCTGGGTCTCTGGCGTTGTCATGGGCCTGTCCCGCTCAGGCGATTTTTTCAGCGACTGTCGGCGACTTTCATAGTCATAGCAAGTCACCGAATAACTGGCGACTGAACCCCCCTACGACGATATCTACGACAATGTCTACAAATTCCTACCACCAAGTCGACGTCAAGCTACGGCAAGCTACCGACAACAGGCGGCCCATTAGGACGTCCACCCACGACCACACCTATGACAACCTACGTCCACCCGCGACAAGCTATGCCAAGGTAAGACAATTCAGTCGCTGGTTGACGTAGGTAGTCGCCAATGGAATTCACTGAAGTCAGCACTGGCAACAACCTACGTCATCCTGGCGACAACCTACGGCACCACCTACGTCAGGAGAAGTCAAGCTATGCTCATTGGCGTCAAGCCAACTATCGCTGAAAGGTTTAGCCGACTCTTTGGGCGACTAAGGAGACTACTCACGGCCATACAGGCGACACCCCCGCGACCATGTGGCGACAGCCTAGTCACCTAAAAAATCACCTAAGTGGGACCGGGGCATAAGGCAGCAACACTACCACTATGCCACCGTGCTGCCTACCACCTGGTCATGGTTGAATGCTGGATCTCTCTCTGCACTACTTGGCTGCCATGTTTTGTATTGTGCAGTGCCCATACATAGAACATAGATGACCCTTCATTGGTTGTAAAATAGTTTGGGGAACCCTGAAAGGGACACGAAAAGATGTTATACAGAACAACTCTTTTTTTTTTTTGAGGGATTCCAGCTTTTAAAGGGATGTTGGCCAAACACTGGTGATGTTGTGCACCTGGGGGAAGCAGGAAGGTATAATAAATGTTGATGACTTTTGCTCATCAACGTGTTATTCATATCTGAGAAACGAGTGAAGCATCTCACTGAAATCCACGATGATGAATTCTGCACTCTCTTTCAGTGCATCTCAAAGAAGAAACAAGCAGCTAAAACAAATCGCCTCCCATTAGACAAGGAGCAGCAGTTGAGTTACGTATTCCACACAGCTATGTGGAGGTCACGAGTTCATTCAGGCAAGAACATCAGATCTGCCCCCAGTGCTCGAAGTTACTGGTGCACAGCAGTCAGTGACACACAGTGAGTGTGTAGAACCCATAACGACTACACATGTCACACCTGAAGTTGAATTGAATTGAATATTTTATTGTCACATGTGACAAGTCACAGTGGCGCTTACAAAGTTCCCCCTTTGTTCTCCTCCCTTCCCCCCTCCCTCATGGTGGTCCCCCTCCCACGCCGGGTCCTCCATTGTCCAAGTTCAGTCGAGCTTATTGTCATGTACGCAAGCACGGTGAGGTACAGGTACAATGAGAATCTTGCTTGCAGCAGCATCACAGGCACACGGACTGAAACAACACGTCATACATAAGTTAGAAATAGATTACACACCAATTTTGCAAGACAGGGGAAAAACAAATGTGCACAAAAGGACATTAGTGCAAAAATAGGTCAGAGGCCATGGGGAGAATGGGATTGAGAGAGAAAGACAGATCAGCCGTGATTGAATGGCGGAGTAGACTTGGTGCGCCAAATGGCCTAATTCTGCTCCTATAACTCATGAACTTATGAACTGATGAAAACACACAGTCGGCAATCAAATCCATGGTTGTGCAAGAATTCAAGTTCAAGTGAATTTATTGTCATGTGTCCCTGATAGGACAATGAAATTCTTGCTTTGCTTCAGCACACAGAACATAGTAGGCATTTACTACAAAACAGATCAGTGTGTCCATATACCATAATATAAATATATACACACATGAATAAATAGACTGATAAAGTGCAAATAACAGATAATGGGTTATTACTGATCAGAGCCAGGTTTAATAGCCTGATGGCTGTGGGGAAGTAGCTATTCCTGAACCTGGTTGGTGGTCCATAGTTTAGAGTTTTGAGATACAATGCAGAAATAGGCTCTTCGTCCAACCAAAGACGTGCTGGCGCTGGAGAGGGTCCAGATGAGGTTTACAAGAATGATATCAGGAATGAGTGGGTTAACATATGATGAGCGTTTGATGGCACTGGGCTTCTACTTTCTAGAGTTTAGAGGGATGAGGGGGGACCTCATTGAAACTTACCGAGTAGTGAAAGGCCTGGATAGAGTGGAGATGATGTTTCCATTAGTCTAGTACCAGAGGTTATAGCCTCCGAATAAAAGGATGTTTCTTTAAATTTAAATTTAAATTTCTTTATTTATATAGCACATTTTTAGTCAACTTGCATTGACCCCAAAGTGCTTCACATAATTACATCCACACACACAGGCAAAGGTGGGTGAAGTGTCTTGCCCAAGGACACACACTATTCCTCCTCATCTCCTTTAGGAAGGAGATGAGGAGGAATTTCTTTAGTCAGAGGGTGGCGAATCTGTGGAAATCATTGCTACAGAAAGCTGTGGAGGACAAGTCAATGAATATTTTTCAGATAGATAAAATTCTTGATTAGTACGGGTGTCAGGGGTTATGGGGAGAAGGCAGGAGAATGGGGCTAAGACGGAGAAATAAATCAGCCATGATTGAATGTTGGTGTGGACTTGATGGGCCGAATGGCCTAATTAGACATAGAAAATAGAACATAGAAAATAGGTGCAGGAGGAGGCCATTCGGCCCTTCGAGCCAGCACCACCATTCATTGTGATCATGGCTGATCGTCCCCAATCAATAACCTGTGCCTGTCTTCTCCCCATATCCCTTGATTCCACTAGCCCCAAGAACTCTATCTAACTATCTCTTTAATCCATCCAGTGATTTGACCTCCACTGCCCCCTGTGTCAGGGAATTCCACAAATTCACAACTCTCTGGGTGAAAACGTTTTTTCTCACCTCAGTCTTAAATGGCCTCCCCTTTATTCTAAGACTGTGACCCCTGGTTCTGGACTCGCCCAACATTGGGAACATTTTTCCTGCATCTAGCTTATCCAGTCCTTTTATAATTTTATATGTTTCTATAAGATTTCCCCTCATCCTTCTAAACTCCAGTGAATACAAGCCTAGTCTTTTCAATCTTTCCTCATATGACAGTCCCGCCATCCCAGAGATCAATCTTGTGAACCTATGCTGCACTGCCTCAATCACAAGGATGTCCTTTCTCAAATTAGGAGACCAAAACTGTACACAATACTCCAGATGTGGTCTCACCAGAGCCCTATACAACTGCAGAAGAACCTCTTTACTCCTATAAACAGATAAACAGGGTCTGATTAGGAACAGTCAACATGGATTTGTGCCTGGAAGGTCATGTTTGACTAATCTTCTTGAATTTTTTGAAGAGGTTACTAGGGAAATTGACGAGGGTAAAGCAGTGGATGTTGTCTATATGGACTTTAGTAAGGCCTTTGACAAGGTTCCTCATGGAAGGTTGGTTAAGAAGGTTAAACTGTTGGGTATAAATGCAGGAATAGCAAGATGGATTCAGCAGTGGCTGAATGGGAGAAGCCAGAGGGTAATGGTGGATGGCTGTTTGTCGGGTTGGAGGCAGGTGACTAGTGGGGTGCCTCAGGGATCTGTGTTGGGTCCTTTGTTGTTTGTCATGTACATCAATGATCTGGATGAAGGGGTGGTAAATTGGATTAGTAAGTATGCAGATGATACCAAGATAGGGGGTGTTGTGGATAATGAAGAGGATTTCCAAAGTCTACAGAGTGATTTAGGCCATTTGGAAAAATGGGCTGAAAGATGGCAGATGGAGTTTAATGCTGATAAATGTGAGGTGTTACACCTTGGCAGGACAAATCAAAATAGGACGTACATGATAAATGGTAGGGAATTGAAGAATACAGTTGAACAGAGGGATCTGGGAATAACCGTGCATAGTTCCTTGAAGGTGGAATCTCATATAGATAGGGTGGTAAAGAAAGCTTTTGGTATGCTAGCCTTTATAAATCAGAGCATTGAGTATAGAAGCTGGGATGTAATGTTAAAATTGTACAAGGCATTGGTGAGACCAAATCTGGAGTATGGTGTACAATTTTGGTCGCCCAATTATAGGAAGGATGTCAACAAAATAGAGAGAGTACAGAGGAGATTTACTAGAATGTTGCCTGGGTTTCAACAACTAAGTTACAGAGATAGGTTGAATAAGTTAGGTCTTTATTCTCTGGAGCGCAGAAGGTTAAGGGGGGACTTGATAGAGGTCTTTAAAATGATGAGAGGGATAGACAGAGTTGATGTGATCAAGCTTTTCCCTTTGAGAATAGGGAAGATTCAAACAAGAGGACATGACTTCAGAATTAAGGGACAGAAGTTTAGGGGTAACATGAGGGGGAACTTCTTTACTCAGAGAGTGGTAGCAGTGTGGAATGAGCTTCCAGTGGAAGTGGTGGCGGCAGGTTCGTTGGTATCATTTAAGAATAAATTGGATAGGCATATGGATGAGAAGGGAATGGAGGGTTATGGTATGAGTGCAGGCAGGTGGGACTAAGGGGAAAAAAATTGTTCGGCGCGGACTTGTAGGGCCGAGATGGCCTGTTTCCGTGCTGTAATTGTTATATGGTTATATGGTTATATGGTTATATTGAAATCCTCTTGTTATGAAGGCCAACATTCCATTAGCTTTCTTCACTGCCTGTTATACCTGCACGCAAACTTTCAGTGACCGGTGTACAAGGACACCCAAGTCTCGCTGTACCTCCCCCTTACCTAACCTAACCCAATTGAGATAATAATATGCCCCCTTGTTTTTGCCACCAAGGTTGATAACTTCACACTTTGACCGACATCCACTATAAACCCACTGACTCCCATGGCTATCTGGCCTACACTTCTTCCCACCCTGCTTCTTGTAAGGACTCCATCCCCTACTCCCAATTCCTCCGTCAACGCCGCATCTGCTCCCAGGATGAGGCGTTCCACACCAGGGCATCTGAAATGTCCTCATTCTTCAGGGAACGGGGGTTCCCCTCCTCCACCATAGATGAGGCTCGCACCAGGGTCTCTTCCATACCCCGCAACACTGCTCTCTCTCCCCATCCCCGCACTCGCAACAAGGGCAGAGTCCCCCTAGTCCTCACCTTTCACCCCACCAGCCGTCACATACAACAAGTAATCCTCCGTCAGTTTCGCCACCTCCAACGTGGCCCCACCACTCGCCACATCTTCCCATCTCCCCACAAGTCTGCCTTCCGCAAAGACCGCTCCCTCCGCAACTCCCTTGTCAATTCTTCCCTTCCCTCCCGTACCACCCCCTCCCCGGGCACTTTCCATTGCAACCGCAAGAAATGCAACACCTGTCCCTTCACCTCCCCCCTTGACTCCGTTCAAGGACCCAAGCAGTCGTTCCAAGTGCGACAGAGATTCACCTGTATCTCCTCCAACCTCATCTATTGCATCCGCTGCTCTAGATGTCAGCTGATCTACATCGGTGAGACTAAGCGGAGGTTGGGCGATCGTTTCGCCGAACACCTCCGCTCAGTCCGCAAGAATCTACCTGACCTCCCGGTGGCTCAGCACTTCAACTCCCCCTCCCATTCCCCATCCGACCTCTCTGTCCTGGGTCTCCTCCATGGCCAGAGCGAGCAACACCGGAAATTGGAGGAACAGCACCTCATATTCAGCTTGGGGAGTCTGCATCCTGCGGGCATGAACATTGAATTCTCCCAATTTTGTTAGTCCTTGCTATCTCCACCCCTTCCTCAGCCCTCGGGCTGTCTCCTCCCATCCCCCAGCCTTCGGGCTCCTCCTCCTCCTTTTTCCTTCCTTCTCCCCGCCACCCCCTATCAGTCTGAAGAAGGGTTTCGGCCCGAAACGTTGCCTATTTCCTTCGCTCCATAGATGCTGCTGCACCCGCTGTGTTTCTCCAGCATTTTTGTGTACCTTCACATTTATCTATATTATACTGCATCTGCACACATCTGCCCACTCACTTAATCTGTCCAGGTCACCCTGCAACCTCCTAACATCCTCTTCACAGTTCACACTGCCACCCAGCATTGTGTCATCCGCTAGTGTTGCTCCTAATTCCCTCTAGCAATTCATTAATTTATATGGTAAACAGTTGCAGCCCCAACACCGAGCCTTGCGGCACACCACTCACCACTGCCTGCCATTCTGAAAATAATTCTGCTCCTATCATGAAACAAAAGTCCATGTTGACATTGATCACCAGTACACTAGTTCCATGTTATCGCACTTTCGCAACCTACACACTTGGGGTGGGAAATTGCAACCTTCAAGTGGTCCACCCTGTTTCGACGCAATCAACCTGGTGTGCACAATGAAATAAGATCATATAGACCAAGTTGTCCTACAACTTTAGGCTGTGCACGCCATTAGCAAGACGAAGAAGAAGACCCTACACACTAGGAGTAATTTACAGAAGCCAATTAAATGATAAACCCGCACATCTTTGGTGTGTGGGAGGAAACTGGAGGACCCGGAGAAAATCCACGCAGTCACAGTGAGAACATACAAACTCCACATGGCAAGCAACTGTAGGCAGGATCTTTGGCCACCGTGCTGCCCACTGCTGAACTTGGATTAGGGTTCTGCAGGCCGGTTCAAGTACCTGATGGTTGCAGAGAAGTGCTTGTTCCTGAACCTGGTGACGTGGGATTTCAGCCCTCTATAGCTCTTGCCTGATGGTAGCAGTGAAAGGAGATGGAGGGGATGCTTGATGATAGATGCCATCTTTTTGAATCAGCGTCTGGCGCAGACACTTTCAAAGATGGGGAGCGCTGTGCCCGTGAAGGACCGCGCGGACTCCACCACACTCTGCAGCATCTGCTGCTCCTGTACATTCGATTCGCCGTACCAGGCCATGTTGCAACCTGTCAGGGTACTTTCCACCGTGCGTCTGCAAACGTTTGTCAGAATATTTAGTGACGTGCCGAATCTCTTTAAACTTTCTACATGCCGGACCAAGAGGGACACCCGGGATGTTAATACCTACGACTTTGAAGCTGCTAACTCTCTCCACTATCGACCCACCACTGTGAACAGGACTCAATTCACGAAGCCCTTTTGCAAGTCTGGCATTGACTCATACCCTCAGGTCGAGTTTACAGATAAAAGCTGGTGATGAGAAGCACCAAACGTACTTACTGAGAAACTGCGGACAGCATGCTGACTTTTCTCCATTTTAGTGATACCCACTAATGGGCGGCACGGTGGCGCAGCGGTAGAGTTGCTGCCGTACAGTGCCAGTGACCCGGGTTCGATCCTGACTATGGGTGTTGCCGGTACGGAGTTTGTGTGTTCTCCCCGTGACCTGCTTTGGGTTTTTTTCCGGTTTCCACCCACACTCCAAAGATGTACAGGTTTGTAGGCTAATTGGCCTGGTATAAATGTAAATTGTCCCCAGTGTGTGTAGGATAGTGTTAGCGTGCGGAGATCGCTGGTCGGCGCGGCCTGTTTCCACGCTGTATCTCTAAACTAAACCAAACTAAACTAATGGTTGCCAATTGTATGTCTCAGCAGAAACAGGCTGTTAACCAGGCAGAGGTTTAGGTGGGAGGCCATATTCCCAAGGCACTACTTCAAGTGGAATAGTGTGTTCTTCCAGATTTCTTGCCAACATTTCCTTCCTCGCCCAAAACAATATAAAAACAGACTCACTTCTCATTCCGAAGGTTATGGATTTAAATATCATGGCTGGAGTAAACAAAAATGGTATGCCCACAATCCAATGGGACATCTTTCGGTTGAAATATTAAACCAAGGTGTCAAATGCTTTCTGGTAATTCAAGGAAGAGCAGTTTGTCACCATAGACATGGCCCATAGTCATTCCTCAGTCAGCATTACTGAAAGAGATTCATCTGGTTTTCATCATATCGCCATTGACGGGAGCTAGCTGCGAAGATTAGTTTAGTTTAGAGATACAGCATGGAAACAGGCCTTTCGTCCGCTGAGTCCATGCTGACCAACGATCATCCATACATTAGTTCTGTCCTCCATAATAGGGACAGTTTACAGAAGCCAATTAATCTACAAACCTGCACGCCTTTGGAATGCGGGAGGGAACCGGATCACCCGGAGAAGACCCAACGCGGTCACAGGGAGAATACACAAACTCTGTACAGACAAGCACCCATAGTCAGGACCGAACCTGGCGCATGTAAGGCAGCAACTCTACTGCTGCACAACTGTAAAAATGGGCTGCTCCATTTTCTACAACACAACAGTGTCTACGCTACAGATGTACTTCTTTGGCTGAAAACTGCGGGTAGTGAAAGGAAGTAGAAGGCAAGATTTAATTTGTGCTTTTTAGATTAACTGCCCATTCATTTGCTTGCTATTTATTATGACTTACCCAGTTCCCTAATGCAACTGGGCATGGTTATGACACACACATATCTCTGCTTTTCAAAAAAAAAAAATTCCACATTTCATCATTAAGTGTGCTTTTTCTTATTCTTCTTCTTTTTCTTGGGTAACTCACAATGGTTTGTGTATTTGGAAATCAATTAGGCATAAATTGTGAAATGCGAGGTGAAACTTTCCTTTTACCTGTCGAGCTCGGGCTTAAATCCAATCATGTGAATTATTCTGTGTGAAAGATTCCAGATGAAATGGATTTGAGCATTTACAGTCTGGTTCCTCTGTGGCGCAAGTCCAGGCCATAAATCACACCCAACTGGCACTGACCTGCCAGTTTTGGCCAGAGGGCCAAGAAGATCTGTGTAGGAATAAAACTGGAGGTGTTTAATTTGGGTTTGATCGTTCTCCTGATGTTGATAGTTAAAAGCACATTGGAATCTGAAGAAGGGTCTCGGCCCGAAACGTCACCTAGTCATTTTCTCCAGAAATGCTGCCTGACCTGCTGAGTTTCTCCAGCATTTTGTGTCTACTTTCAGTAAAGAGTTGCACGCCTTGTTAACGTATCAGCTCACATACAATACAATGAAGAGTAAATACGAGTGGTAGAACACTTGAGAGGCAGAATGGCCAGATCCAGTCACATTTTAGTTTACTTTACTTTAGAGAGCAGAAGCGCAGTAGGATGAGGGGTTGAGGTGTACAAAATCATGAGAGGAATAGATTGGGTAGATGCAGAGTCTCTTGCCCAGAGTAGAGGAATCGAGAACTAGAGGACATAGGTTTAAGGAGCATTTGAAACATTTAGACAGGTACATGGAGAGGATAGGTTTAGAGGGATATGGGTCAAATGCAGGTAGATGGGACTAGTGTAGATGGGACATGTTGGTCGGTGTGGGTAGGTTGGGTCAAACGACCTGTTTCCACACTGTATTACTCCATGACTCGATGAGATAGAGCATGGATTCAGCTTTGTTTGATATTTGCTTCTATGAGCTGTGTGGATGGAAGGTCGGCCCTGGTTCATTATCCAGGCAACTTCCAATGAGATGCTGCTGTGTCTTCTCTGGCAAGGGCTGCTGGCTTAACTCAACAGAGTACTTATCGTCAGAAGCCAGCAGTTGATGGAATGCATGGCTTATGGAACCTGACAAATTGGGAATACCAAACAATTTAACCAGCAGGCAGGAGAGCTGAGACTGTCTGCTACAAATATTACTTTCAGCATTTACTCTTCATTGTATTGTATGTGCGCTGATAGGTTAACAAGGCATGCAACTCATTACTGAACGTAGGCACAAAATGCTGGAGTGACTCAGCGGGACAGGCAGCAACACTGGAGAAAAGAAATGAGTGCTGTTTTGGGTCGAGATGCTTCTTCTTACCCATTCCTTCTCTCCAGAGATGCTGCCTGTCCTGCTGAGTTACTCCAGCATTTTGTGTCTATCTTCAGTTTAATCCAGCATCTGCAGTTCCTTCCTACTCATTACTGAAAGGCTTGTCATAGTCATTGGTGATCCAGTGTGGAAACAGGCCTTTTGGCCCAACTTGCCCACACTGGCCAAAATGTCCCAGCTACACTAGTCCCAGCTGCCTGCGTATGTCCCATATCACTCCAAACATGTTCTCTCCATTTACCTGTCAAACTGTTTCTTAAATGTTGGGATAGTCCCAGCCTCATCTACTTCATCTGGCAGCTTGTTCCATACACCCACCATCCTTTGTGTAAAGGTTACCCCTCAGATTCCTTTTAAATCTTTTGCCCTTTGCCTTAAACCTATGTCTTCTGGTCTTCAATTCCCCTACACTGGACAAGAGACTCTGTATCTACCAGATCTATTTCACTCATTATTTAATATACCTCAATAAGATCACCCCTCATCCTCCTGTGCAAGGAATAGTGTCCCAGCCTACTCAACCTCTCCCTGTAGCTCAGACCCTCTAGTCCTGGCAACATCCTCATAAATCTCTCTCTACCCTTTCCAGCTTGACAACATTTGTCCTATAACATGGTACCCAGAACTGAACACAACACTCTAAATACTCTAAATATTCACAATACTCTAAATGTGGCCGTACCAATGCCTTATATAACTGCAACATGACCTCCCAACTTCTATATTCAATATTCTGATTGATGAAGGCCAATGTGCCAAATGCCTTTTTGAACAACTTATCTACCTGCAACTCGACCTTCAAGGAACCATGCACCTGCACTGCTAGATCCCTCTGCTCTACAACACTCCCCAGAGTTGTACAATTCACTGAGTAGGTCCTACCCTTGTTAGACTTCCCAAAATTCAACACCTCACCTTTCTTCATTAAATTCCATCAACCATTCATCAGCCAACCTGGCCAATCGATCAAGATCCTGCTGCAAATGTCCGCAACCCTCTTCAATATCTGCAAAACCCCACGTGTATCATCAGCAAACTTGCTAATCTTGCCATGTATGTTCTAATTAAAATCACTGATATAGATGACAAACAGTAATGGGCCCAGCACTGAACCCTGAGGCACACCACTAGTCACAGGCCTCCAGTCCGAAAAGCAACCTTCCACCATCACCTTCTGCTTCCTTCCATGAAGCCAATTTTCTATCCAGTCAGCTATCTCTCCTTGGATTCCAATGTGATCTATCCTTCCAGATCAGCCTACTATGTGGAACCATTGAATGCTTTGTTGAAGTCCATGTACACAACATCTACAGCTCTGCCCTCATCGACCTTTTTGGTCACGTCTTCAAAAAAACTCAATCAGATTTGTGAAACACGACCTTCCACATACAAAACCATGCTGACTATCCATATTCAGCCCTTGTTCATCTAAATACATGTATATCCTATCCCTCTAGTAACTTTCCACCTACAGATGTTGAGCTGGCTGGCCTATGGTTCCCAGCATACGTCACACTTTCATATTCCAAATGCCCACTCATACATGGTCATAGTCCAATTCCAGAGGACGTGAAGTGCTGAAGTACATTAGCGGGTCAGGCGACTTTTCTGGAGAACATGAATAAGTGATGTTTTGGGTCGGGACCCTTCATCAGATTGAACAAGTCCATGTTCTCCTGAAATGTTGCCTAGCCCACTGTTCTATTTCATTTCATTGTTCTACATGGGACATATGACAATAAAACACTCTTGACTCTTAACGTTTGTGTTACTCCAGCACTTCGTGACTTGTATAAACTAGCATCTGCGTTCCTTATTTCCACATAGTCCAATACTACACATTGGCACATTGCTCTTCATCAGTCAGAGTATTGAGTATAGAAGTTGGGAGGTCATGTTGCAGTTGGTGAGGTCACGTTTGGAGTCACCCTTTCATAGGAAAGATGTTGTTAAGCTGGAAAGGGTGCGGAGAAGATCTATGATGGTGCTGCCAGGGCTCGAGGGCCTGGGCTGTGGGGAAAAGTTGAGCAGGTTAAGACTCTTATTTCTTAGAGCGCAGGAGTATGAGGGGTGATCTTATAGAGATGTTTTTGATCATAAGAGGAATAGATAGGTTAAATGCCCAGAGTATTTTACCTAGAGTAAGGGAATCAAGAACCAGAGGACATATGTTTCAAGGTGAGAGGGGAAATATGAATCTGAGGGGCAACCTTTTACACAAAGGGAGGTGAGTATATGGTATATTTCTCCACCCTGGCCCATTTCCCATTAACCCATTGACCTGAATGATTAAAAAAAAATTCAGAATGGTCTTTCCATAAGCTAGTACCAAATTTCCAACTTACTCATTGTAAATATTGGACTTTTTCACTGGAACTGTTATGCTATGATGCTGAGAACCATATTCTGCACTGACATTTTTCTCTTCTCTCAACCTGTTGAACTTGGGTTTGGCTGGAATGTATTCAAGTATAATATCATCTGCTTTGACTGGAATGTCACACAAACAAAAGCTCTTAGAGTTGTAGAGTCACACAGTGTGGAAACATGCTCTTTGGCCCAACGTGCCCACACCGACCAAGATGTCTCATCTACACTAGTCCCACCTGTCTGTCTTTGGCCTATATCCCTTAAACCTATCCATGTACCTGTCTAAATGTTTCAAAAAGAATTGCGGTACTACCAGCCTCAACTATCTCTACTGGCAGTTAGAGAGGGACGATGAGAGTCTGAGGTGCCTTGAACATAGGTAGGGAGGGATTTAAGAAGGTAGGGAGGAGTCTGAAGAAGGGTTTCGGCCCGAAACGTTGCCTATTTCCTTCGCTCCATAGATGCTGCTGCACCCGCTGAGTTTCTCCAGCATTTTTGTGTACCCTATCTCTTCTGGCAACTTGTTCGATACACCTACCATCATTTGTGTAAGAAGGTTACCCCTCAGGGTTCCAATTAAATCTTTCCCCCCTCCATCTTAAAGCTTGTGTCTAAATAAATGAGTTGAATTTCATTAGGAAGCAGGCCATTCACACTTGCGATGGCTCTTTGGTAGAGCTTATGTAATTGACCCTATTTCGTCCTGAAATGCAGCTCTACTTACTGAATAGACTTGGATACAGTGGATGTGGAGAGGAGGTGTCTACCTGTGGGAGACCAGGTCTCCACCAGTGGGAGAGACTAGGTCTAGAGGCCATAGCCTTAGAATTAAAGGATGCCCCTTTAAGAACGAGATGAGGAGGAATATCTTTATTCAGAGGATGGTGAATCTGTGGAATTCTTTGCCATGTCAATAGATATTTTTAAGGCAGAGATAGATAGATTCTTGATTAGTGTGGGTGTCAAGGGTTATGAGGAGAAGGCAGGAGAATGGGGCTAGGAGGGAGAGATAGCGGAGTAGACTTACTTGGTGGGCCGAATTGCCTAATTCTGCTCCTATCACGTACGAATGGACCACTGCTTTAAAAAAAATAGCTCTGGAGAAAATTTGAGACAAAAAAATCTTGACTCTCATTCACCGAGATCCCATAATTCTGGAGATTACGTGGCTCACCTCGTTAAGGCACTGAATGAGTTTATCACTTACGAACATGACCTTATGACCTATTTCCATGTTTTGTCCTAGTTTTCTCCCTCTGATATTTTCTTGGCAGAGATGAAATAACTGAGGACTGTATGCTTTTGTTAGAGGGCTAATGCAGACTGGACATAACAGGGCTTTTGGTAACTTTAAACTACCACCAATTTGCCTCAGCCAAATTGGATAGTTCCTCAGAAACCTGGTTTAGTTCCTTATTCACTGTAGTTCAGAAACATAGAAACATAAAAAGATAGTTGCAAGAGTAGGCCATTCGGCCCTTCGAGCCAGCACCGCTATTCAATATGATCATGGCTGATCATCTAAAATCAGTACCCCATTCCTGCTTTTTCCCCATATCCCTTGATTCCTTTAGCCCTAAGAACTAAATCTAACTCCCTCTTGAAAACATCCAGTGAATTGGCCTCCACTGCCTTATGTGGCAGAGAATTCCACAGATTCACAACTCTCTGGGTGAAGAGGTTTTTCCTCATCTCTCTCTTAAATGGCCGACCCCTTATTACTAAGCTGTGACGCCTGGTTCTGGACTACCCCAACATCGGGAACATTTTTCCTGCATCTAGCCTGACCAATCCTTTAAGAATGTTATATGTTTCTATAAGATCTGCTCTCATCCTTCTAAATTCCAGTGAATATAAGCCCAGTCGACCCATTCTTTCATCATATGTCAGTTACGCCTTCCCAGGAAATAACCTGGTGAACCTACGCTGCACTTCCTCAATAACAATAATGTCCTTCCTCAAATTAGGAGACCAAAATTGCACACAATACTCCAGGTGCGGTCTCACCAGGGCCCTGAACAGGACCTCCTTGCTCCTAAACTCAAGTTTAACCAGAAGGGGACAAACATTTAGTTTGGAAAGTCACAAAATGCTAGAGTAACTCAGTGAGTCAGGTAGCATTCCTGGAGAACATGGATAGATGTGTTGGAAGGAACTGCAAATTCTGATTTACACCGAAGATGGACACAAAATGCTGGAGTAACTCAGCTAGACAGGCAGTGGATAGAAGGAATGGGTGACTGAGACTCGGGGGAGAGGGAGACACAGAGATATGGAAGGATAAGGTGTGAAAATGAGACATCAATGGGGATGAAGGTCAAGGAAAATGTAAAATAGACACACACGTGGCTGTGGTTAAATCGTGTTTGAAGAGCTGGAGAGCAAGAGGAATCACAGAAGGGGAGCAGCAAGAGAGAATGTAGCTGAACTCTCGTCGGTGAGAGGAGGAGGACTTCAAAGTAGAAATACCTTGAGGATGATGTTTTGGGTCAGGTCCTTTCTTCAGACTCAGCCTGTCCCGCTCAGTAACTCCAGCAGTTTGTTTGATAAACCGGCATCTGCAGTTCCTTGTTTCTCCACTTTTAGATATTTTTGTCAAAGATTGGAAATCCCACAAACAAATCATGGCGACACAGTGTGCGGGAAGGAACTGCAGATGCTGGTTTACACCGATGATGAACACAAAATCTCACCACATCTCACCAGCTCACCACATCTTCCACCTGCTGCCATCAGGAAGGCGCTACAGCTCACTGCCCGCCAAGACATCTCGATTTAAAAACAGTTCTTACCCACACGCAATCCGAATTCTGAACACACTATGACAACAGCACATATCCTCCCCATGCATGTACTGTATATTGTATGATGTTGTGTTTTATGTTATGTTTGACGGGAATCAGCCTACCTTGTAACATCCTGTACTGAACCTGAATTCCACCAGCTTGACTGTGTGGTCATTAAATAATCTAATCTAATCTAATCTAAATGCTGGAGTAACTCAGAAGGGACAGACAGTATCTCTGGAGGGAAGAAATAGGTGACTTTCCAGGTCGATCCTGAAGAAGGGTCTTGTCCCGAAACGTCACCCATTCCTTCTCTCCAGAGATGCTGCCTGTCCTGCTGAGTTATTCCAGCATTTTGTGTCTATCCTACCGACACAGGGCAGGTGGATGATGGGGAGCTTCCTGCGTCCTAAAGATTGTAAATCTTAATGTGGAATTCCTCCAATTTAGTTGATGCATCTTCCTCGATGTATAATGTTCCATATTTACCTTTTATCAAATCACCCCATATAAACAAAAATATTAACAGTTCAGGTTCTTCTGGAGGCCTTGAGATCCATTTTATCTGAAGCAAAAATGTAAAAAGATACAGATAAAACGGTCTTGACCCGAAACGTCACCCATTCCTTCCATCCAGAGATGCTGCCTGTCCCGCTGAGTTACTCCAGCATTTTGTGTCTATCTTCAGGTAAAATGTTGTCAGTCCTGGTGAGAATCTTGCCTCTGCAGAGTCTGGCTGTGGCTCCGGAACAGGAGAGAGATTTGGATGTGATCTAAGGGAGTTCTGGCTTCACACAACGCAGGTTTCAGTGTACATTTACACGTTACTTGCAGGCTGATCCAGGGCTAAGCTGGAAATTCTGCTGTGTGTATGTGTGATACACAGTGCCCTTTGTGAACAAGCAGCATAGCAAAATGCTCAGGGCACCAGGAATAACTTACAGTAAGGGGCTCAGAATATCTTGGGGCAAATGAAATCAGATTTATTGTCTGACTGAAAAGGCAAGGTTTCGTAAATTTAAACAAACCTTGACATTCTCCCTGCACCCTCCACCAATTATCATGAGATAGCAATTTATCTGCATTGCCTGATGTAAATGTTGACTCTGGTCTCTTGCTGTGGGGATCGCAGCTGCACAGTGAGATGGCGCCTGCCATGCTGGATCAGATTGGGTTAATCTTTTCAAGGTCAGCAGAGAGGCCAGGTGACTGAAGATCACAAGCTAATATAAGGAGGGACAGTTTAGTTTGTGGGAAGGAACAGCAGATACTGGTTTAAACCAAAGATATACACAAAAAGCTGGTGTAACTATGTAACTCAGCGGGTCAGACAGCATCTTTGGAGAGAGCGAATGGGTGGTGTTTCGGGTTGAGAACCTTCTTCTATAGAAGAGTCTCGACCCAAAACGTCACCCATTCCTTCTCTCCAGAGGTTGCTGCCTGTCCTGCTGAGTTACATGGAAACATAGAAAATAGGTGCAGGAGAAGGCCATTCGGCCCTTCAGGCCAGCACTGCCATTCGATATGATCATGGCTGATCATCCAAAATCAGTACCTCGTTCCTGCTTTCTCCCCACATCCCTTGATTCTGTTAGCTCTGAGCTTACTCCAGCTTTTTATGACTATCACCAGTTTTGTTTAGTTTATTTCCACGTGTACCGAGGTTCAGTGAAAAGCTTTTGTTGCATACTAACCATTCAGCTGAAAGACAATACATGATTACAGTCAAGCGAATTACAGTGTATAGATGCATTATAAAGGAAGAACGTTTAGTGCAAGGTAAAGCCATTAAACTCTGATCAAAGATAGTCCGAGGGTCACCAATGAGGTGGATAGTAGTTCAGGACTGCTCCCTACTTGTAGTCGGATGACTCAGTTGCCTGATAACAGTACTTGGTGTTCCTTCTACTCAGCGGCTGTGGAAAGCATCTTGTCCGGAATTATTCCAATCTGGTTTGGGAATTGCTCTGCCCAGGACAAGAAGACTCTGCAGAGAGTAGTGCGTTCGGCCGAACGCACTATGGGAACTTCACTCGCCCCCCTGCAGGAACTATACATCAGGAGGTGCAACTCCAGAGCCAATAAAATCATGGGAGTCCCCTTCCACCCCTGCAACAGACTGTTCCAGCTGCTACGGTCAGGCAAACGCCTCCGTTGCCATGCTGTGAGAACGGAGAGGTTGAGAAGGAGTTTCTTCCCAGAAGCCATTCGGACTGTAAACTCCTATCTCACCAGGGACTAACTCTACTGTACCACTCTACTGCTTTTTAAAAAAATTGCTGTTTTTTTCCCTTTTTCATTCCGCCCACAATATTTAATATGTAAAAGAATATGTGATTCTGTTTGTAGTTTGTTTGGTTGTTTGTTTGTTTGTCTTTTTGCACAAAGTCCGCGAGCATTGCCACTTTTCATTTCACTGCACATCTCGTATGTGTATGTGACGAATAAACTTGACTTGACTTGACTTGGCCTGTTATCTTAGTTAAACCCAATAGTAACGTCTGCAACCAGAGCTGCTGGATTTTAATTTACAGTTCAATGGTCATTTTATCCATTGGGACTTCGTGGTTGAGTCTCAGATGAGTCCAAGAATTAATTGAGGGGAAATAGTGAATGGCTAACAGGGAATACAATGTAGGATCTTTGATGTGACAAGTCCGATCAGACTATCTTTGATAGGACTTTACTAGACTCTATCATGCACTAAACGTATTTCACATTATTACCTTAATCATGCATCTGTCCACTGTGGATGGGTCGATTGTAACGGTGTATATTGCTGCAGCTTAGCAATACAATAACACAACTACACACAGATCCCGTGGGAAAATGGAGGAGGACTGGCCAATTTCTGTGCCTTCCACCACAGTGATGAATGCTGTGGTGGATGTTTGTGTTAAATTTTTATTGTGTTTTTGTGTGTTCTTTCTCATTGTATCGCTGCTGACAAATTCATTTCACTTGCACTATAAAACCGTATTGTATTGTATTGTAGATCATGTACAACAATCAAAGTGGGGAGATCTCATTGCAACCTATGAGGTAATGAAAGAGTGGACGTGGGAAGGATGTTTTCAGAGAGTCTTGAACTAGAGAGCACACCCACAGACTAAAATTCTTCAATATTGATGCTGATGGTTTGTTGGCTACTCTAAGAGGTACTCTCTTTTCCAGCTTGGGTATGGCCTCACTCTGGCAGTCTGAGAAGTAGTTGGGAATATTTTCTCTGTTACATTGGTGATTGCATTATGATCTTCTTTGGACAGGCTTTGTATTTTCCACTACGATGCTTACTAAGTATTAAGGTTATTAATTAATTATATTTTTGATTTTTATATATTCAACCATAATCATAATCATAATAATAATCATCAACTCCAATTTCAGGTAGTCCTTGCTTTCTCCCTCTTTCCCCTCCCCTTCCCAGCTCTCCTACAGCCCACTGTCTCCGCTTTTTACTTTCTCCTTCCCCCCCCGCCCGCTCTCTCCAAAGATGCTGTCTGACCCGTTGAGTTGCATAGTTACTCCAGCTTTTTGTGTATATCTTTGGTTTAAACCAGTATCTGCTGTTCCTTCCCACAAACTAAACTGTCCCTCCTTATATTAGCTTGTGATCTTCAGTCACCTGGCCTCTCTGCTGACCTTGAAAAGATTAACCCAATCTGATCCAGCATGGCAGGCGCCATCTCACTGTGCAGCTGCGATCCCCACAGCAAGAGACCAGAGTCAACATTTACATCAGGCAACGCAGATAAATTGCTATCTCATGATAATTGGTGGAGGGTGCAGGGACATCTTTTCCATGTCCACTCTATCTGGGTCTTTCATTTCCTGGTAGATTTCAATGAGATACCCCCTTTTTGATTATTGTATATTATCTGGGTGTAATTATTTTATTGTGATAGTGGGCTTGCGAAGTTGCAGCAAGTAAGAATTGTAACTTGTCCCTGGTATGTGTAGGATAGATAGTGTTGGTGTGCGGGGACCGCTGTTTGACACGGACTCGGTGGGTCAAAGGGCCTGTTTCTTTAAGATGAACTAAACTAAACTAAAGCCAGAATCCGAAGGTAGACACAAAAGCTGGAGTAACTCAGCAGGTCAGGCAGCATCTCTGGGGAGAAGGAATGGGTGATGTTTCGGATCGAGACCCTTCTTCAGACTGAGAGTCAGTGGAGAGGGAGACTAGAGATATGGAAGGGTAAGGTGTGAATTCGACAGATCAAAGCGGACAATGTTCAAGGAAACGTAGCAGTAACATTCTACATTTTCTTGATCATGTTAGTGTGCGGGAACCCTCAGACTATCCTCGATCGGAATTTACTGGCATTACCTTGCACTAAATGTTATTCCCTTATCATGTATCTATGCACTGTAAACGGCTCGATTGTGATCATGCATTGTCTTCCCGCTGACTGGATAGCCCTCAACAAAAGCTTTTCACTGGACCTCAGTACACGTGACAATAAACTAAACTGAACTGAACTGTAAAAGTAATCAGGAGGACAGTGGAGCCAGAATGCTTCCTTTTAGCTGATTTATTGCTGCGAACATTCAGATCGATTTCAACATTGCGTGGTTCCTTTGAATATTCACTGGGCCAACAGCTTCAATGTAATTGCCTGAAGATTCCATGCAGATGAGACCGCTGTTTAATGCAGTGAGCTGTTATGATCTAAAATGTGCGGCCTGAGAGGCTGGAAGAAGCTGATTTAATAGAACGTTTCAAAGGAGGGTTGATTATATATTTGAGGGTGTGACAATCACAGGTCTCTCCAGATAAAGCTGAGGAATGGGACTAATTGGGAAGCTCTTTCAAGGAGCTAACACAAAAACGGATAGACCAAATGACCTGCATAATTCTATGAGTTCATTTTTCAAGGGTTAAAAAAAAAAAGCTCAATTAAACAAAGGGACCGCATAGTAAATAAATATTTAAATACAGAGGCATGGAATGCAGGAAGGCCAAGTAAGCCTTTTCTGAATGGTAAAAATGTCAAGTTAGAAGTGCTCATTCCATCTCCCAATGACGTCCCCCGCTCTCAAAAAACACAGCAATAAGAATCAATGGACATAACAAACAGTAATCATTTTCACAGAATTATTTAGACACATCTCCTAGCAACACTTAATGGAAATCTTCTTCCAGACAATAATACAGCAACCTCAGAACTCAGGTCAGATGAAGGGTGGGGGGAAACCTTTATGTCCGAAAGAATTCCGCTGCCGATAGTTTTAATTAATTCTTCGAGCTCCTTTGAAGCCCCTCACTTTTAATAATGACCTCAGCCTTGCAGTCCAGATTGGCATCTATTAAATTTAGTCTGCCGGCTGGGAAAATTAGACAGATTTCTTAAGCGGTGTCAACCACACTGGGATGGGTCTCCGAATTCTCACATTACTTTGTGAGGATTACACACTTCTACGTCGGCAGCGGCAATTAAACGTGAGCACCATATTGGACAAGGCAATCAATCGGTTTAATTAGTTTAATCAGACTCTTGTCACTTGCTGGATCTGAACTCCCGTTTGACGGGAGGAGCGGGGGATGGGGTGGGTGGGGGGGGGGGGGGGGGGGAAGAGACAAAAGGAGGGAGCGTGGTGCTGTTTAGGTTGTGGTGAGGTAATTAAGGGAGAGGGCCCTCGTCAAAATGATTCAGGCGAGGACGGGAAAGACATTGTCATTTATTTTAGTTTTGTTTAGTTTCAAGACACAGCGTGGAAACTGCCCCCCCCCCCCCCAGCCCATCGAGCCCCAACTGACCAGTGACCACCGCACTATTCTACACATACTAGGGACAATTTACATTTATACCAAGCCAATTAATCTACAAATCTGTACTTCTTTGGAGTGTGTGGGGAAACCGAAGACGGCGGAGATGTAGTCACATGGAGAACGAACAAACTCAGTACAGGCAAGCACCCGTAGTCAGGATTGAACCCGGGTCTGTGGCGCTGTAAGGCAGCAGCTCTACTGCTGCGCCACCACGCCGCCTTTAACGAGCGTGATATGTGGATTCGAATGGGGTCAGCAAATGGTCACCCTCGCCCCCTCTCCAAGCTCCTCAAAGTACCTTAATCTAGTGCTGGTGGGAGGAGAAGTCTGGCGAGGTTATTCAGCGGCACCAACGTCCTCGTCCCAGGTGTACACCGGATTCTCGACATCCTTTGTGCTTCTGTTTCGTGGACAACTTAAGCCAGTGAGGGACTTCCGACTGCTTTCATTGGCTTCCAAATCACTCCTCTTTGATTCTTTTCTGTCCTTTCTGCTCTCAAACACAATGCCAATGTCTTGGACACACAGTTTGAAAAGGGGAAGCACAAAGGGACAGCTCCTAATGAGCAAATAGCCCCCCCCCCAATCTTCCCTACCCCCCTTTTGTTTCTAATCACTCCTTACTCTGTTCCTCTCTTGAGCAGCTTCATCTCATAATTCTTCCCGCTAGTGAAGAAGAGTGGTGAATCTCTGGAATTCTCTGCCACAGGAGGTAGTTGAGGCCAGTTCATTGGCTAGATTTAAGAGGGAGTTAGATGTGGCCCTTGTGGCTAAAGGGATCAGGGGGTACGGAGAGAAGGCAGGTACAGGATACTCAGTTGGATGATCAGCCATGATCATATTGAATGGCAGTGCAGGCTCGAAGGGCCGAATGGCCTACTCCTGCACCTATTTTCCATGTTTCTATGTTTAATTAGAACCCGAGGGGAAACGTTTTTACACAAAGGCTCCTGCTCTCTCTATTGACGCTCGTGACATAGACTGGACTGGAGCAATAATCATGTTGGCCTTTGAACTCATACCTCCAAAATGATAATGAATAAACAAAAAACTGCAGAAGCACTTGAGTCTGCACTCTATCACAGACCACCCCTTTATTCTCTGCATAGAAAGAAGGAACCGCAGATGCTGGTTTACACAAAATGACACAAAGTGCTGGAGTAACTCAACAGGCCAGGCAGCATAACCCAACCGTATGAATATTGACTTCTCTAACGTCAAGTAACCCTTGCATTCCCTCTCTCTCCATCCCTCCCCCACCCTAGTTCTCCGATCAGTCTGACTGTCCTCTCCTCCTAATGTTATCTTTGTATGCTTCATTGTCAACTTCCCCTAACTAACAATGATCTATTCTACATCTTCCTTGATCTTTGTCCCCGTTAATGTCTAGTTTTCACCTTACCCTTCCATATCTCTGTGTGTCCCACTCCCCTGGCTGAAGAAGGGTCATCTACCCAAAACGTCACCCATTCCTTCTCTCCAGAGATACTGCCTGTCCTGCTGAGTTACTCCAGCTTTTTGTGGCTATCTCTAGAGTATATGGATACGTGATGTTTTGTGATGGAACCCTTCTTCAAACTGAATCAGTCTGGAGAAATACCCCGATCTGAAACATCACCTATCCATTGAGGACTATCAGTAGATATATTTAACGCAGGGATAGATAGTTTCTTGATTAGTACGTGTGTAAGGGGAATTGGGGAGAAGGCAGGAGAATGGTGTTAGGAGGGAGAGATAGATCAGCCATGATTGAATGGCGGAGTAGACTTGATGGGCCGAATGGCCTAATTCTACTCCTATTACTTATGACCTTATCCAAGTTCTCCAGAGATGTTGCCTGACCTGCTGAGCTACTTCAGTCCTTTTTCTTTATTTTGGCCTCTGTGTCTCTCTGCAATTCAAAACATCTTTGATTTCCACCTTTTCCTACTTTTGATGAAACATCGTCAACCTGAAACCTCAGTATTTCTCTCTCTCTCTCTCTCTCCACAGATTGGCCTGCTCCGCTGAGCATTTCCAAAACTCTCTGTTGCTGGCTTAAAGTTTTTTTATATTCCTGCATACATTATCTTTAAATGCTGACCTGTTTTTAACCTTTGCCGATTTGTCCTTTATGCAGATTGCCTGTCCTATTCTGTACACTGCTTGTATCTGGCACTACACTGGTGATGCTTTCCGTTAAATGCATAAAGAAGCTCGGAGAGGGAGGGATCTAGCCAGCTTGATGCCGCCACATATTAAGTTGTCAGGTCTTATTCTGAATAGCGTAAAATCAGCCCTTTCATGCAAAAACCGTGCCTTTAAAAAGGACAAAAACAACTGAATTTCTGGTTTGCAAAACAGAAATCCCTGAATGTAAAGCAGGCTGTTTGACAGCAAGGGTGGCGTGGGTGGGAGCCTGCTGTGGAATTAACCATTTAAAAAATATATCACCGCGTGTGTTTTCCAAAGGGTTTCTTTATCTCTCTCTTGCTTTAAAACCCTTGAAACGAACCGAGAAGAGGGGAGGTTTTATTGAACTGAGTGTGGAGCTTTGGTGTTTCTCTCTTCTGAATTGGGTACTGTTTGTACACAAGAGAGGTTTTTGAGTACTGTACCTCTTTAATATACAGGGCACGTGGAAGTGCCTAAAGTGGTCATTGAGTTCCCATTGAAAATAATGCGGATCGCTGAAAGCAATGTACGAGGAGTTGGTTTAGTGCTCACACCAGAACATAAACAGGCCAGGCCAATTCACCAACAGAGATTAATTCACACAGTTTGGAGCTGAGAAACCTTTTGCTCAGGATGTTGTTTATTTGTTTTCATCTAAAAGAATTGCAAACATTGCAAAAATTGCAGGACTATGCATATTACGCACTCTAGTTAATAATCCCAGACACCAGAGAGCTGGCTGAAGCCTCTCAGTGACAAACTTCAAAGACCCCCCCTTCCTTGTCACTGCCAAAGCAGGCAATCCATGCAGAGAGGCCTGGGAAATTCCACCCACCCTCTCACCCCTTCTGCACTGCCAAGCAGATCATGTTGTGAATGTGGAACACACTCCCCTTCTGCAGTGCTGTTTGTAGATCCAACTCCAGGGGACAACAGCAAAGGAGTGACTAATATGGACGATTTTCTTCACCTGATCTCCCGGTTGCCAAACACTTTAATTCCCCTTCCCATTCCCACACTGACCTTTCTGTTCTGGGCCTCTTCCACTGTCAGAGTGAGGCCAAACGCAAACTGGAGGAACAGCACCTCATTTTTTGCTTGGGCAGCTAACAAAACCAGTGGTATGAATATTGATTTATCTAACCTTGCATCCCCCCCTCACTCTGCCCCTCCCCCACCCAAGACATTTTACCAGCTTTAAAGTCGGCTTGTTGAGTCTCACTGTCTGCAAATCACCGAGAAATCAGCTAACAATGGCCCGTTTCCGTTATCATCATTACTTTTTTGCATAACTTTCATTCATTTGTTCTGTATCTCAGAGATGCTATCTGACACACTGAGTTACTCCAGATTTTTTTGCCTATCTTCTTCCCTTGATTATTGTTTTCTCTTGAATGTCAGAGTTTGAAGAAAGATTTGATAGAATTATATAAAATTATGAGGGGCATAGATAAGGTAGACAGTCAAACCTTTTTTCCAGGCTGAAGATGCCCAACTAGAGGGCACAGCTATAAAGTGAGAGGGGGAAAATATACTGGAGCATTGAGGTTGGTGTGGACCTGGGATGCATTGTCGGGGTGGTGGTGTAAGCAGATACCATGTTGGCATATTAACTTTCAGATAGGCACATGGAAGCGATTTCTTGATTGGTAAGGGTGTCAGGGGGTTATGGGAAGAAGGCAGGAGAATGGAGTTGAGAGGGAGAGATAGATCAGCCATGATTGATTGGCGGAGAAGACTTGATGGGTGGAATGGCCTAATTATGCTCCTAGAACGTATGAACTTATGAATTTATGAAGTACTGGAAACAGAAGGATATGGCTCACGTGCAGGCAGATAAGATCACAACACTCCCCTTCTGCAGTGCTGTTTGTAGATCCAACTCCAGGGAACAACAGTCAAGGGATAACTAGGCATCATGTTCAGCACGAACATTGTGAACTGAAGGGCCCGTTCCGGTACTGTGCAGTTCTACGTTCTACCTTCTATGTTCTTCCCCGCTGTTACCAGACTCCAAGGATGAATTCCCAATTTTAATAATCTGCCTCGTTGTCATCTTGCACTTTTTTAATCGCCTCTCTCTCTCTCTCTCTCTCTCTCTCTCTCTCTGTAGCTGTAACATTATATTCTACACTCCGTTTAGTTACGCTTTTGCCTACCTGATGTATTATTATATGATTGATTTACCTGGATAGCAAGCAAAACAAAGTTGCCCCACAGTATATTGGTACATGTAACAATAATAATACACTAAAACAAGCCAACGTTGGATAGAATGCAGAAAAGATGTCAGGTTGTTGCCAGGACTCAAATGGGCAGCATGGTGGCTCAGCGGTAGAGTTGCTGCCTTACAGAGCCAGAGACCTGGGTTCAATCCTGACTACGGGTGCAGTCTGTATGGAGTTTGTATGTTCACCCCATAACCTGCGTGGGTTGTCTCCGGATGCTCTGGTTTCCTCCCACATTCCAAAAGACGTACAGGTTTGTAGGTTAATTGGCTTCGGAAAAATTGTAAAATGGTCCCTAGGGTGTGTAGGAGAGTGTTAGTATGCGGGGATCGCTGGTCGGCATGAACTCGGTGAGCCACAAGGCTTGTTTCTACCTTGTATGACTAAACTAAGCTACATCAAATTGAAAATAGAATAGAATAGAATTGTCAACTTCTTGGGTCTTGATGTAGGGTCTGAGTTTCCTCCCACACTCCAAACTGTAGGTTGAATGGCTTGGTAAAGTTGTAAATTGTCCCTAGTGTGTGTAGGACAGTGTTAATGTGCGGGGATTGCTGGTCGGTGCGGACAGTGGGCCGAAGGGCTTGTTTCTGCGCTGTAATTCTTAACTAAACTAAACTAAACTATACAAAGGACTGTGTTATAGGAAGACGTTACACAGTTCAGGACTTTATTCTCTAGATCGCTAGAGATTGATGGTCTTACAGAAATATATAATGCCATGGTGGTAATAGATAAGGTGAATGCACAGAGTCTTTTTCCCAGTATAGAGGAATGAACAAGTAGCAAGCATTGGTTTATGATCAAAGGGGGAAGGATTCAATAGAAGTCCGAGGGGTAACTTTTTCACACAGACGGTGGTACACAGATGGAAGTGGTTGGGGCAGCTATAATGATAACACTTTATAAGTACATGGACAGGAAAGAATTAGACAGCCATGGATCAAACGTGGGTAAATGTGACAAGCTTTGATGCGCATCTTGGCTGGCGTGGACAATTTAGGCCGAAGGGCCTGTTTTATGCTGTGTGGCTCTGGGATGCTTCCATGTTTGAGGCATTTAGACACACACTTAAACAGGCTAGGCATGGAGGGACACAAAATTGCTGGAGAAACTCAGCGGGTGCAGCAGCATCTATGGAGCGAAGGAAATAGGCGACGTTTCGGGCCGAAACCCTTCTTCAGACTCAGGGATATGGTGCAATTGTAGGTAAAGGAAATTAGGGTAGATGGGCAAATAGAAACAAAGAAACATAGAAATATAGAAAATAGATGCAGGAATAGGCCATTCGGCCCTGTGAGCCAGCACCGCCATTCGATATGTTCATGGATGATCATCCAAAATCAGTACCCCCTTCCTGCTTTTTCCCCATATCCCTTGATTCCTTTAGCCCTAAGAGCTAAATCTAACTCTCTCTTGAAAACATTCAGTGAACTGGCCTCCACTGCCTTCTGTGGCAGAGAATTCCACAGATTTACAACTCTCTGGGTGAAAATTCCACAGATTTACAACTCTCTAAGTGAAAAAGAGGTCAACATGGATGTGATGGGCCGGAGTCCATTTCTGTGCTGCATAATTAAATCAGCCCGACCACACATTCCTGTCTCTGCAGTAATCCTCAATACAAAACACAAAGTGCTGGTGGAACTCAACGGGTCGGGCAGCATCTCTGGAGGGAACGGACAGGCAACATTCAGACCAAAGAACGGCCCCAACCTGAAACATAGAACTAGTGTATGGGTGATCCATGGTCGACGTGGACCCGGTGGGCTGAAGATTCCATGTTGTATCTCTACTAAAGTTCTAAAAATATCGCCTGTCCATTTCCCTCACAGATACTGCCTGACATGCTAAGTTACACGAGCACTTTGTGCTTTTTTCAAAGCAGCATCGTCAGTTCCTTCTGTCTGTATCCCAGTTGTTTGTCAAGCTTCCTGAAACTCCAAATGTCAGACAAGTGCTTCCTCATTCTTCTATAATGAGTCTTCCAAATGAGGACAAGACTTTCAGAGTAAGGTTCATAAGTTCATGTTCATAAAGGCACAACAGATGATGTACATCCTGCGGCAGCTGAGGAAACACAACCTGCCACAGACAATGATGATCCAATTCTACACGGCCATCGTAGAGTTTGGGTCCACACCTTCTCCATCATGGTCTGGTTTGGCTCAACCACCAAGCACGACATCTGGAGGCTGCAGCGAATCGTCCGATCAACTGAGAAGGTTATTGGCTGCAACCTTCCCTCCATTGACGAACTGTACACTGCAAAGGCCAGGAAGCGAGCGGGCAAGATCATCTCTGACCCCTCTCACCCTGGCCACAAACTCTTTGAATCACTTTCCTCTGGAAGGCAACTCCAGACTGTCAAAGCTGCCCCAGCCAGAAATAAAAGCAGCTTTTTTCCACGAGTAATAACTCTACTCAATAACCAAAAATCTGTCGCCTCCTTTTGCTCTGGTATTTTATGGAATTCACATGTTTAATCGATAATGTTTTATTATTAATGTTTAATGTTTTATGTGTCATTCCTAATTGTCATGTTGTCACTTGCGGGCGGAGCACCAAGGCAAATTCCTTGTATGTGAATACTTGGCCAATAAACGGATTCATTCATTCATAAGAGGTAGGAGCAGAATTAGGCCATTTAGCTTCTTAATGCTGACCACTGGTCCTAGACTCCCACTAATGGAAACATCCTCTCCACATCCACTCTAGCCAGGCCTTTCACTATTCTGACCCGTTGAGTTCCTCCAGCATTTTATGTTTTGTTTTAAAGATGACTGCATTATGGAGATGTCGGAGACCTTACATTTGGAAAAAATTAGATTTGTCTTAATTGACAAACCAGAACTATTTACTAGAATATGGTCTCCATTTATAGATTATTTGAAGGGGTAGATTGGACCGGCGCGGAGGCCGGACTGAAGCCTGAACCCAGGACTAGATGAATAGTTATGTTGTCTGACCTACGGACCTATCTACTAAGTTGTATAAATTGATAGTTTATCCTATTTTACTAATTTCTTTCTTTCTTTCTTTCTTTATTTTTCCTATCTATAAATATAAATAAATAATTAGAGGCAATGTTAATATGTAACCGATAAAGGAGGATCCCAGCTACATTGGTAACTGGGTCCCTGGAAACCTGGATATTTAATATGTAACCGTTAACCAAAGTCTGTATCGGTTTGGAATATGGTATACAGATGCCTCTAATAAAAATGTATTTAAAAAAAAAGATGACTGCAGATAGGCAGGAATGGATGGTCGAGGTTAATTTCAATTAAGCAGCACAGAAATGGACACTGCAGTCCATCACGTCAATGTCGACTCCTTGCCTCCTGCTCTAACCTTATTTACCTACATCAGAAAGATCAGGAAATGGATTTCACAATATTAAGCGACTAGTGATCCAATGCTCCATCTAGTGATTTGAGGATTGATCATTGGGCCACGTTATAAACCACAATCAGCAGTACTTTGTGCTTGAACTTTAAAGCGGTGGACCATGACTCTAACTAGAGGGCAAGTGGGACTAGCGTGGATGGGGCATCTTGGTCAACATGGACATTGGATCAAAGGGCCTGTTTCCATGCTGTACGATGGTCCAAGCACGGACATTTTTTGCTTGTGTCCTTCCATCAGAGAAAAATAGAATTAATAGGCCTTGAGAAGGAGAAGGATTTCTCCCTCAATTGATATCAATAGACAATGGACAATAATTGCAGGAGTAGGCCATTTGGCCCTTCGAGCCAGCACCGCCATTCAATGTGATCATGGCTGATCATCCACAATCAATACCCTGTTCCTGCCTTCTCCCCCTATCCCTTGACTCTGCTATCTTTAAGAGCTCTATCTAACTCTGTTGAAAGCATCCAGAGAACCGGCCTCCACCGCCCTCTGAGGCAGAGAATTCCACAGACTCACAACTCTGTGTGAAAAAGTATTTCCTCATCTCCATTCTAAATGGTCAACCCCTTATTCTTAAACTGTGGCTGCTGGTTCTGGACTTCCCCAACATCAGGAACATGTTTCCTGCTTCTAGTGTGTCCAAACCCTTAATAACCTTATATGTTTCAATAAGATGCCCTCTCATCCTTCTAAACTCCAGAGTACACAAGCCCAGCCGCTCCATTCTATCAACATATGACAGTCCCGCCATCCTGGGAATTAACCTTGTGAACCTACGCTGCACTCCCTCAATAGCAAGAATGTCCTTCCTCAAATTTGGAGACCAAAACTGCACACAATACTCCAGGTGTGGTCTCAAAGCCTTACCGCGCCAGAGCCCCGGGTTCGATCCTGACTACGGGTGTTTGTCTGTATGGAGTTTGTAAGTTATCCCCGTGACCTGCATGAGTTTTCTCCAAGATCTCTGGTTTCCTCCCACACTCGCTGGTCGGCACGGACTCGGTGAACCGAAGGACCTGTTGCCGCAATGTAGGTAGGTGAACATTGGTGACTTAGAGGTGGCTGCTGTAGGTAGTCCATCTCCACGGGCTTGGATTACTGCTGATCTGGAGACTACAGGATCTATGCTGGGCTTGAGATCCTCTACAAATCCTCTTTCATTCCACAGACCAATGTCTGTGTTGAAACATTGGAAATTATGGTAAATGTCCTTATCAATGATTGCATCGCTGAGAGGGTAGAAAGTTGCTCATTTTTGGCAGAGTCTGATCGTGGACCTCAATACGTCTCAGCTGGACGCAGGAATCAATCAAATCAATGCTTGAAAGTAGAGATACAAAGGCCTGCCTTCTCTGATAACAAAAATTACAGCTCGCAGCCTTTCCCAAGGCACTTTCAGATTTTTTCAAGGTTTGAATCGTCATGCTTTGGAAAGATGTCCAGAAAAGATCAGAAGATTTTGCAAACAGGCTCTGTGCATGGAATAAATAAAATGAGTCGGGTACTTTACAGGAACATTTACTTGAAATAATGTAGATGTATATATAAAACAAGCAGTCCTGATTTGCATGATGACTGAACACACTTTTATTATAGAGTGGTTATTCAGCAAGGACTTGATATCATGCTGTTTGAGAGGCATTGTAGCGTTCTTTTGATGAATAATGTATTGTCAGTATTGTATTCGGAGAGTGTTGCTACACTGACTTCGGAATACCGTATTGTATTGTATTGTTTTGTTTACCATATAACCATATAACAATTACAGCACGGAAACAGGCCATCTCGGCCCTTCTAGTCCGTGCCGAACACGTTTTAAAGTTTCTGTGAATTTGCACCCTTCCTGTCAACAATATCTTCCTGATATTTTCTTTTCAGGTTCCTTATGTGAAGGAAGGAACTGAAGAAGGGTCCCGACCCAAAACGTCACCCATTCCTTCTCTCCAGAGATGCTGCCTGTCCCACTGAGTTACTCCAGCTTTTTGTGTCTATCCTTGTGCCATTAACTGGCCGAAATTAAAGAACGGTTTAGTTTCGTTTAGTTTAGTTTAGAGATACAGCTCAGGAAGTGGCCCTTCGGCCCACCGAGTCCACACTGACCAGCAATCCCCACACATTAACAATATCCTACACACATTAGGGACAATTTACACTTATACCAAGCCAATTAACCCACAGACTTATACGTCTTTCGAGTGTGGGTGAAACCGAAGATCTCAGAGAAAACCCACATGGTCTTCTGTGTAAAAAGGTTGCCACGCACCTCTCCCTTACATTTTGACCCTCTCACCTTAAAGCTCTGCCCTTTGTGATGTTCTACTGATGAACACTAAGCTTCGATGGATCTGGGGTCCACATGCAGGCAGGTATCTAAGCTTGAACATTTAGTTTCAGTTTAGTTTATTGTCACGTGTACCGAGGTACAGTGAAAAGCTTTTGATGCGTGCTATCCAGTCAGTGGAAAGACAATACATGATTACAATCGAGCCATTCACAGTGTACAGATACATGATAAGGTAAAAATGTTTACTGCAAGGTTAAGCCAGTAAAGTCAAAGATACTGTAGTTTCAGGGTCTCCAATGAGATAGATGATAGTTCAGGACTGCTCTCTGGTTGTGGTAGGATGGTTCAGTTGCCTGATAACAGCTAGGAAGAAACTGTTCCTGAATCTGGAGGTGTATGTTTTCGCACTTCTATACCTTTTGCCCGACGGGAGAGGGGAGAAGAGGGAGTGGTCGGCCCGACTTGCCTACGTCGACCAACATGTCCCATCTACACTAGTCCCACCTGCCTGCATTTGTCCAACATGCTTCTAAACATATTCTATCCATGTACCTGCATAAATGTTTCTTAAGCAATGCGATAGTACTTGCTTCATTCCAAAGAGGAAGAAAGATTCCAAGGGGAGTAAGGGGCGACCTGTGGCTGACAAGGGAAGTCAGGGACAGTATAAAAAATAAAACAGAAGAAGTACAACATAGCAAAGATGAGCAGGAAGCCAGAGGATTGGGTGACGTTTAAACAGCAACAGAAGATAGCTAAAAAGGCAATACGGGGAGAAAAGATGAGGTACGAAGGTAAGCTAGCCAAGAATATAAAGGAGGATAGTAAAATATTCTTTAGGTATGTGAAGAGGAAAAAAATATTTAAGACCAAAGTTGAAACCTTATAGACCGAAAAAGCTGAATTAATTATGGGGAAGAAGGAAATGGCAGATGAGTTGAACAGGTACTTTGGATCCGTCTTCACTAAGGAGGACACAAACAATCTTGCTGATGTACTAGCCAGAGGATCTGGGGTGGTGGAGGAACTGAAGGAAATCCTGGAACTGAAGGAAATTAGGCAGGAAATGGAGTAGTATAGACTGATGGGACTGAAGGCTGATAAATCCCCAGGGCCTGTTGGTCTGCATCCCAGGGTACTTAAGGAAATGGCTCTAGAAATTGTAGACGCATTGGTGATCATTTTCAAATGTTCTATAGATTCAGGATCAGTTCCTGTGGATTGGAGGGTAGCTAATGTTATCCCACTTTTTAAGAAAGGCGGGAGAGAGAAAACAGGGAATTATAGACCAGTTAGCCTGACATCGGTGGTGGGGAAAATGCTGGAGTCAATCACAAAAGATGAAATAGCAGCACATTTGGTTAGCAGTCACAGGATCAGTCTGAGTCAGCATGGATATATGAAGGGGAAATCATGCTTGACTAATCTTCTGGAATGTTTTAAGGATGTAACTAGGAAAATGGACAAGGTAGATCCAGTGGATGTAGTCTACCTGGACTTTCAGAAAGCATTTGATAAGTTCCCACATAGGAGATTAGTGGGCAAAATTAGGGCACATGGTATTGGTGGTAGAGTGCTGATATGGATAGAAAATTGGTTGGCAGACAGGAAACAAAGAGTAGGGATTAATGGGTCCCTTTCAGAATGGTAAGCAGTGACTAGTGGGGTACCGCAAGGCTCACTGCAAGGACTGCAGCTATTTACAATATACATCAATGATTTAGATGAAGGGATTCAAAGTAATAGTAGCAAATTTGCAGATGACACAAAGCTGGGTCGCACTGTGAACTGTGAGGAGGATGCTATGAGAATGCAGGGTGACTTGGACAGGTTGGGAGAGTGGGCAGATGCATGGCAGATGCAGTTTAATGTGGATAAATGTGAGGTTATCCACTTTGGTAGCAAAAACAGGAAGGCAGATTATTATCTAAATGGATTTGAGTATAGGAGCAGGGAGGTTCTACTGCAGTTGTACAGGGTCTTGGTGAGACCACACCTGGAGTATTGCGTACAGTTTTGGTCTCCAAATCTGAGGAAAGACAATCTTGCCATAGAGGGAGTACAGAGAAGGTTCACCAGACCGATTCCTGGGATGTCAGGACTTTCATATGAAGAAAGACTGGATAGACTCGGCTTGTACTCGCTAGAATTTAGGAGATTGAGGGGGGATCTTATAGAAACGTACAAAATTCTTAAGGGGTTGGACAGGCTAGATGCAGGAAGATTGTTCCCGATGTTGGGGAAGTCCAGGACAAGGGGTCACAGCTTAAGGATAGAGGGGAAATCCTTTAGGACCGAGATGAAAAAATCTTTTTTCACACAGAGAGTGGTGAATCTCTGGAACTCTCTGCCACAGAGGTAGTTGAGGCCAGTTCATTGGCTATATTTAAGAGGGAGTTAGATGTGGCCATTGTGGCTAAAGGGATCAAAGGGGTATGGAGAGAAGGCAGGTACAGGAAACTGAGTTGGATGATCAGCCATGATCATATTGAATGGCGGTGCAGGCTCGAAGGGCCAAATGGCCTACTCCTGCACCTATTTTCTATGTCTCTATGTCTCTATGTGTCAAGTTGGGAATAGGGGAAGTACAACCGGATCTGAGGGTCCTTGTTCATCAGTCAATGAAAGTAAGCATGCAGGTACAGCAGGCAATGAAGAAAGTGAATGTTGGCTCAGCGGTAGAGTTGTTGCCTTGCAGCGCCAGAGACCCGGGTTCGACTCTCATGGCGGGGCTGTCTGTATGGAATTTGTACATTCTCCCTGCGACATTCTCCCTATACATCCTAACTGGTCTATAATTCCCTGTTACGGGCGCTCCGGTTTCCTCCCCCACTCCAAAGACGTACAGATTTGTAGGTTAATTGGCTTCGGTAAAGATTGTAAATTGTCCCTTTTGTATGTAAGTTAGTGTGCGGGGATCACTGGTCGGCGCAGACTCGGTGGGCCGAAGGGCCTGTTTCTGCCCTGTAAGTAAACTAAAAGAAGATGCTTTAGAAGCTGAGAGCATTCTATGAAGGGAGAGCTGAGCTGTGCATTAAGGGGATTAACTGAGAAACATCCTCGCGATGCCATTATTTATATAGCATATTAAGCTGCATCAGTGAACGCCTTGTTAGTTAAAACCATTATTTAATTTGGAGTAATTACAGGGTAATTATTCCCCTCAGCTATTATCATTACCATTTCTCTAACAAAATGTAACCTTCAGACCGTGAGCACATGTGTCTATCCCTTGATGTGAGAACATTTACCTGGCAGACCGTATTTTTAATATACATTTCCCTCCTGGGTTATAAGAAGCGCACTTTGTAACTTGACACAACAGAAGTTAATCCTTCATAAGTGAAAATGTTGCGTTGTAGAAAAAAATACTGAACATTGTAGGGGTTTTGTTTTTCCCTTTACTCCACAAAAGGATTCCCCTAGGTTCTAGACCTCGGAATTATGGTGGGATATGATAAAAGGTTGAATTGACCAGAGTGTGCCGATGAGAGAAAACAGAAACCAAGATGGACTCAAAGCAAGTCTAAAATTTACAGGCTTTATTAAACAATGAGAAATCGAATCTCACCAACACTACACAATGCGTGGCTAAACTTATGCTTTAAACTAAAACTATGGACGAAAACTATCGGGCACGTCGTAAAACTTACTTTAACACAAGTTACTTGCAAGCATACTCCCCCTTGACCTTTCTCCCCTCAACCTCCTATTTCGGGAAATTCACCAGGTCACCAGGATACTCACAGCGAAGTCGATGCAGGCCCACGAGCTGTCCAGCAGAGCAGGAAGAGCAGGAAGAGAGAGAGAGTTCTGGCTTGACTTCGGCTTTTATACCTGAGCTTCCTTTGAAACCCCCAGGTGGTCCTCTGGATAGAAGGGGTTCTTTTGATGTTTCCCAGTTTCGATCTGGCATGAACAATAGGCTTCCGATGATAAGGGGTTTGCTGATGTCATGATCCCTCAGCCTGATCGTTATCATCCCCGATGGTGATTGTGCTTGTGCTGGCCTGTTTACCACCGTCTGCTGAGGCTTGGTTCCTCCCTTTGTGTATCCAAGAGAATCTCGTTATCTCCGTCTCAGCCTTTCCTGTTCACACCGTTGTGTGATGTCCAAGTCCACAGGCCAGACGGGTTTGATTCTTGATGTGTATTGGGGGGGGTTTTTCCGTTGCAGCCAGCAAATTTGTCTTTTAAGATATCCATGTGCTTATTCAATTTCTTCCATAATTTTGGAGGATTTGCCCAAATAACTTACATGCCCCTACGACACGTCCAGGCTCTCACGGACCGTGTCGATTGACAAAGTTAGTGGGCAATCCTCCAGCCTCAAGAGCTGTAAACACTCCTGGTGAGAAGGTGAAATTATGTACCCCGAAAGCCCCCTTAATCGCTAAACTAGGCCCTCGAAGCACATTAACTTACACTATACACCTTTTACTTTACATCAATCCCACAAACCATACAGTACCCTCACGACCATTCCCTGAAAATGCAGGGATTACAACTTATGTACAAAAACTATTGCACTAGAGTACAGACATTTTACAGTGATGGGGTGTCGTTATGGTGACGTCGGGCGGCTCGATTTACCAGCTGTTGTAATTTGGCCATCCTCCTCCGCCTTTTAAATTTGCAATTAATGCATAGCAAATACACCACAATTATCATCTGGCAGATGATCAGAACATGGGACACGATGCGGACCCATGCTGGTACTATGATCCAGGACTCCAGGTCCCACCAACTTGGAGACTTGATCTCTTCGATCTCCCTGGCGATATCCAGAGTCTTTTGTTCCAGGGAGAAGAAGTGTTTGTGCGACAACTCGACCGCCACCAGCAACTCTTTTAATTTTTCATTCACTGGGGGAATATCATACCCAAAATGGGCAACATAGTCAAATAAGTCAGTTACATTTTCTCGTACCGAGAGGTGAACCGAAGAAGGTTCCGGGATGGGTAATATTCGCTGCTGTGCCACATGGACTTCTGCCCTGGGTTTAAAGCAGAAGCTGCTGTGCGGTATCGGGCACCACAGCTGTGATCCGTGCTGATACCGCTGGGCACTTGTGGTGACACAGTACGTCCCACTGCCTATATACGCCACCTGTGGAGGGACATGGTCTGCCGCCATCGCCTCCATGGTGCAGTTTATAGGCTGTGCCCCAACAGTCCTGAACCCACACTGAGGCCTAGCCTCAGCGCCCATGTGCTGGGGACACAGGATTACCTGTGCTCCCCGGCTCCGACAACCCAAAAGGTCAATGCCTGTCACAGCTTGCTCCCTCACTATGACATAGGGCGGGACCTTCCCGTAGCGAATATGCACCCCCCCACGAACAACTCCCACGTTCTCCACTCGGTACAGAGGAGCTGGTCGTGCCGAGGTTCCCATTACCGGGATTCGTACGACCACTCCCATTATGGTGTGATTGGATTTTCCGCAATCCACCGGTACCGGGTAGGCCTCGGAGGCCACACGAAGCTGACAAGGACTCAAAGTGCTGTTATAAGGGTGTAGCGCTGCTAGGTGCTGGTTGCTTATCCAGGAGGGGACCCGACCTTGCCTCAGGTCTTCCAGGTTGCTCCTCCCCTCCCCCAACAACCACGCACCATACAGCCCACACACCTCATTCTGTGCAGCCTGATCGGACGCATTCCGGTCCTCTTTAATCAAAGCGTTTATCGTTTTTGCATGTGTCTCCAATTGTGCTATGATTTCTTTTAGATGTAGAGTCATTGCCACCTCTTCGTGCAGTCCCGATCCTACCACCGCATTTTCCTCCCCCAGAACCTTTCTTAACTGGCCCTTCAACTGATTGATCTGCAAGGCCAGTTCTACGTTGTCCATGCTATTAATAATAGATGTCCCCGTGTTAAATGCTGTAAACCCGTCATTAACCACCCCTCGTCTTTGCCTACCGGACCCCAAAGTGAAATCCCCTCCCCCGCGGTACATCTCTTCTATGTCTATGTCCCCAAAATCCAGGTTGTGGAATTTCTGGAACATGTCTTTTAGCAGGGCCTGATATAATAATTCCGTCTCGCGGGGGCACCATGCGGGTAACCGCACTTCAGTCAAATTTAATACTACTGAGGCCACAGCGTAATGCACTCCCTGGTACAGCACCCTTTTTGTTGGGACAAGTGCTAACCCATTCTCCGGCCCTTTGGTGGTGGATGGACAGTTGTGAGGGTCGATCGGTTGGGCTGTGGGTAGGGGCTTCTTCACCTGAACCAGCAATTCGGTGGCTTTTACTGTCATCCCAGCCCTTGGGGCCACACATGCCTGCCCACTGCGGTCCCAATCTATCCCGTTCCCGGGGTTCTGCCACCACTTGACGAAAGTGATTGATGCCCCTACCGGACACGCCTTGGCAGACCCCCATAGACATAAATAAAGCCCCTGGTCATAGGCCCACCATTTGTCCCAACATACAGTGATCCCTCCCGGTGACCCCGTGATGGTCCGGTAGGTATCATTGTCCAGTCTTTCCCAGTCCGAGGATCGATCCCTCATGTTCAAGCTCAGCTTCCTGAGCCACCACCATCTCCCCAAAGGAACGTCCCCCTTACAGGTTAAACACACCCGCCTGCCCTCAGTCACCCTAACCCGGTCGGTAGCCATCTGTATCTCGGCACAGGGTATGGATGCTTCCCCGTAGGCGAAGCTCCTGTGGCTGGAGAACCTGGTCGAGTTCGACCCCAGCCACCCAGGCCATCTTCCCTCATGGGAGTATCCGGCCTGGCTATCCGCTACCAGGTTTCCTTGCCCAGTAGACACGAGGGGTGCTCTATCCCCTGAGCACCCATATACGATGGACTCCTCCGTGTCCCCGCGACGCGCCACGCACATTCGGAGGCACATCATTGCCATCATCCATACGGCGGGGTTATCCATCTGGAAAACAAAGCAAAACACCTCCTTGCCTCCACAAAGCTATCCGCCTAAAATGGCATTTGGGGTTTTGTTTTGTCTGTTATGGTCCACTTTTCCACAGCACATCCCTTCGATCCCGTACTGTCTGTCCCTGTACTCCCCTGTAGCTATACAAAACCTTATATCTAATTACCAAACACTACATCTACTTACACACAAACCAATGCTATATACAACGCCACCCGTCTCCGGGTGGCCAACTCATAACTGGTCCCCGTCACGCTGGGGCCACCCCTCTGGTGGGCCCTCCCGTGCAGGCCAGAACTCCTCCTGTCGAGGGGCCTGACTGCCCCTCACCTCCCTTTGCACTACGGGGTTTTGAGTTACCCCTACGTTCCCTGTGGAGACTGGGCTCCCTCCAGCCGCACTCCGTAGTGCCCTGTTTCGGCCACTCTCCTTCCCGGCCCTCCTGTGGCCGGCCCCAGCCCTAGGTTTAATTAGGGATGGGGACCACCTTACTGGGGGTTTAGGGACCCTGTCACTCCTACGTCTGACCGGGGGTTCCCACACCAGAGGTGATACCTCCATCTCCTCTGCTTCTGCTAGTTCTGCCTCTCTTAGGCAGTCTACGGTACCTGCCTGCGGAGGGCTGGAGTCAGCCTCCTTCTCCGCTGCTTCCAGTCCTCGCCCTGGAACACAGCCGGCTACTTCAGGCTGACTACCTGTGGACTCACCTGGCTCCCCTACGGTTTCCACATCAACCCGGGTCTGTTCCTGATCCTGTTCTCTGACATGTACCCCTTTCTTACTTTTCCCTGCCCTTGTGGGGTCAAACAATTTACACTGGTTGATGTGGAACCATTTGACTCTACGGGGAAGCTGAATGGCATACACCATGGGACTGGCTTTGTCCACTATGTTGTATGGGCCTGCATACAAGGGTTCAAACACCCCTACCCTAGCATATCTCCTGACCATTACCTGGTCTCCCACTGCCCACTCGCAATGCCTGCGAGGCTCCAGCAGTAGCTTGTTTCTTTGGTGCTGGGCCCCCATGTTTCTGGCTGCCTGCCAGTGAACCTGCCTAAGTTGTTCAAATAGCCTCTTGGCAAACTTGTCCCGGTTCACTTCCCTGAGCTGTCCCTCTGTTAGGGCTGGGACCATAATGTGCATTGGCGTTCTCATGACCCGACCCGTCATAAGCTCATGGGGAGAGTACCCCGTACTCCTGGACTGGCTGGCCCGAATCCCCATAAGGACCAGGGGTAAAACCTCCACCCACCGGTTGGGTGAGTCCCCTGTTTCCTTCCTTATCCTTTCCTTTATTGTCCGGTTCAACCGCTCTACCGGACCTGAGGACTGGGGGTGGTAGGCCACATGCCACTTGGCCTTGATGCCCAGTATTCTAAGGGTGGACTGCATGACCTGTCCCGTGAAATGGCTCCCCTGATCTGACTCCACGAACTGTGGGAGTCCCCACCTGGTGAACACCTCCCTAACCAGGATTTTTGCCGTACCCATAGCGGTGGCTGCTCTGCAAGGGAAGGCCTCTACCCATTTTGAGAACACATCCACAAGGACTAAGCAGTACTTGTAACCCCCTTGAGCGGTTGGAAGGGGTCCGATGTAGTCGATTTGAATCGACTGCCATGGCCCCTCCACCCTCCCGATGTGTCCCATGGAAACCTTCCTTTTCTGGGGGTCTGGGTTGTTTGCTGCGCAAACCAGACAGCTTGCACAAAAGTCGCGAACGTCTTCCCTGAGCCCTGGCCACCATCCTGCCATCTCTACTCGCTGCCATGTGGTCTCTGGTCCAGGGTGACCTGCCCCTGGACCCTCATGGGCTAGTTTTAAAAATTCCCTTCTGTACAGGGAAGGCACTACCCACTTATCTCCCTTGAATAACATGCCTTCCTTCACTGACATGTCTTTACCCCCATACGGTCCCTCTGTTTTCTCCTGCCTGCAAATGGCTGCTGAGGCAGCCTTTAAAATAGGGTCTTGTGCCTGGACCGTGGTCAGGTCCGGAGCCAAAACCACTCCCGCACTCTCCTTTTCACGAGGCTGCTCCCTGGCTGCAGCTACCTGTCCTTCCTGATAGGGGTCCCATGCTTTCCCACTCCTGGCTCCTTCCCTGGCCAAGCCATCCGCCCTCTGATTTCCCTTTCCCCGTGGCTCCGTTTTGGAATGGGCCTTCACCTTATGGATATATCTATCCCCGCCCTTCCCTACGGCTGCTACAATCCTCTCTAATAGTGGTTTAGTGGTCAGGGGCTTCCCGTCTGATGAGGTGTACCCTCGGCGGGACCAGATGGCCAAATATTCCGTGCAGGAATTGCATGTGAACATGCTGTCTGAACATATGGTGTATGGAGTGGGGAAACGCTTGGGATGGGTCACCACGTACATTACCGCCGCCAGCTCTGCCTGCTGGGCGCTTAACGTATGTGGGAGTTTAAGAGCTAGGGCTATCTCTGCCTCGGGGTCCCAGATCCCACAGCCCGTGAGCCGTATGCCCTCGGACACGAAACTGGACCCGTCCACGTATATTTCCCTACCCGTGGGATGTAACCCTGCTCTAAGCCCAAAGTCCACCTCCCATACCCCTTCCACCGAGCAATGGTGTGGCTCCCCTGGGTACACCAAATTGGCTGCGAGCTTGGGCTCACATAGCCTCTCAACCCGTAAGGCCATTTGGGAAAGGAGAAGGGTCCAGCGAGTGATCCTCGCACTGCTAACGGTCCCATCCTTAATCCGACCGTCCAGCAGCATCTGGGTTGGGGTATGGTGGGTCAGGAGGGTTATGGGGGACATTCTTATGAAGACCTGTACCTTCTTCACTGCCCAGTATGTGGCTAGCAGGTGCCGCTCACAGTTTGAATAGGACCTTTCTACCTCTGTGAGGACTCTGGAGGAATACACCACTGGCCTTAACTTGCCGTGCCGTTCCTGGAGGAGCACTGCGCTCAGGCCATCGCTGCTTGCGGCTACCTCCAGGAAAAATTCCTCCCTGTAGTCAATGGCTCCCAGAGCTGGGGCCTTTTGCAGGTCCCGCTTCAAATGGACGAATGCCGACTCGCACTGCTCATCCCACTCCCACTCTACCCCTTTGCGTAGCAGCCGGTGCAGAGGTGTTGCGGTCGCGGCATAGTCCTCTATAAAGTCTCGGCAGTAGCCCGTGACTCCCAGAAATGATCTTACCCCCCCCACGTCCATTGGGACTGGGAGTTCCTGCACTGCCTGCCTTCTTGCTGTATCGATACCCCTTTCTCCGGCCCTAAGGGTCAGTCCCAAGAACTTTACCTCTTGTAACCCTATCTGTGCCTTCTTGGGGTTTATTTTTAAACCGCTCTTACAGAGCAGCTTCAGCAGTTCATTTACTAGGGGCCCATGTTCCTCACTGGTGTCTGTGAATAGCAAAATATCGTCCACATACTGGACGATCTTGTGGGGCTCACTAAATTCCTTTAAACATTCCGCCATACATTGGTGGAAAATGCTGGGGCTATTGTGGAACCCTTGGGGAAGACAGTTCCACGTGTACTGCTGCCCCTTGAATGTAAAAGCAAATTTGTACTGGTCTTCCTTCCTGACTGGGATAGACCAGAAACCGTTCGAGATGTCTAGCACCGTAAATACAGATGCAGACGCTGGAATTTCTGCTAATAGGTCTGCTACAGCTGCCACAGTTGGTGCGCAAGCCGGAATATTCTTATTCAGGACCCTATAATCTACCGTGGCCCTCCAGGAATTGTCTGGCTTCCGTACAGGCCAGAGCGGTGAGTTCACGTGGGTGGCTATGGGCCTCAAAACGCTTTGCTTAACCAGTGAACTCAAGGCGACTTCTAAGTCAGCCTCCGCTTCTCGGGGAAAACTATACTGTTTCTGCGGTCGGGACATGGGATCCCCGTCTATCCTGACCTCTGTTCCTGTGACCCTTCCACAGTCGTGCTTGTGAGTAGCGAATGCGGCCAAATTTCGCTTAACATGGCCTCGATACTCTGTCGGGGTCTGCCTCACTAGGACCTCTAGATCGTACCCCTCTCTGGGCTTCACGACACACAGAGCCCCTCTCTCTGATGCCCTCTCGATGACCATTAACTCCTTCTCTCTCTCAGCCCCTTCTCCTGCTATGCCCCACAAACAGTGGTTCCTCAGGTCCACCAGGACCTGGTGGGCCACTATAAAGTCGGCGCCTAGTATCCCCTTTCCCTCCTGCTCCCAACTCATCAGGACGCATTTCCACTGCGCCTGGAGTGCTCCTAATTGAATGGACAAGGGAACAGAGAAAAACCCCGTCTTCTCATTTCCCGTAAAACCGACAAGACTATAGGGTACCCCACTAGATAGAGGGGATGTACGGGGATTGTCCATGTGGACAATAGTACTGGAAGCACCTGTGTCCAGCAGGTAACTCCCGACCACATCCTGGACCTCCATCTTGACCCAGGGTCTCCCACATGGGCCATACTCTAATGGGCATAGGAATGTGGGCTGTTTCGCTGGAAGTCATAAAGGTGCCGGGGGTGCGGATATGGGCGTGCCCTGGCCTGTTGCCATGGCTACCTGTCCGGATCCTCCCGCCTTTGACTGCAAATAGGTAATTAGATCTCTTACATCTATTGTTACCTCCGGGGCTGGGTTGGCCGTTACCGGGGTCCTATCCCCCACTGCTCTACTTGGGTTTCTGCACTCCCTCTTGTAGTGCCCGGGCTTCCCACACCCATAGCACACCAGCCTCATCTCGGAAGAGGTCTGGCTGCCTTCCTGTTTCCACTGCCTCCTTTTGGGGGGTGCCGGTACTATTTCGTGCACCTTGCCCTTAAAGGGCTCCTCCTCACTTCTCACCCCATTGCGATACGCAAGGGTGAGCTTCCTGATCACCTCCGCCTCGTTAAGGTTTGGGTCAGCTGGGTCGAACCAGTGCTCGGCCCTTGCCCTAACTCGCGGGAGGCAATTCGCCACCAGAGTCTTCAGCCAGTGAGCTGTTCTCCCATCTAAATTCTGCCTATCTAAAGGCATCCCACACGCTCCCTCATACACTGCCCACAGCCTGTCTGCGAACATGTCCGGGGACTCAGCTACCTGCTGCTCCGTCTCCCCCACCCTGGTGAAAGGACTACCCTGATTCAACCCCATGGCCTCCAGAACCGCTGTCTGTGCCGCTACCCATGTTTCAGGTCTTCCCCCTTCCCTGGAGGTCACTGCCTTGCATAGGTATGAATCTAGGGTCATCAGTAGCAGCTTTACCCGTTCTACCTCATCGCAATCGTTTATTTCGGCTGCCTGCTGCACCTCCATAAAATGCAATGACGGGTCTCCTGCCCTGGTTAACTTGGGAACCTGAGCCACCATCCCCCTCAGCACATGTGCCCCATGGGGAATGATGATATCACTCTCTATGGGCCCCCTATCTGCCTGCCCTACCGGGGGACCATATTTCCTTTGCCGTGCCGGGCACATCTGCCCTACTCTGGGCTGTTGCCCCTTTACCCCTGGCTCTCCCACCATGATCGGTAACCCCACCACCTCGTGGTGTGCTACACATGGCGCGGAAGCCGCTAACTGAGGGTGCTCTCCCGCCCCTCCTTGGGCCTGTCCCTCCCCGGACAACCCGAACCCCACCTGCCGACCCGGACCTATCCCCGGCGCCTCAGGAGGCGGTCTATTCCCCTTTGCCACTGGGGAAGCATCTGCTGAGGGAAGCCCTCTGCCCCCGGGGGACCCCCCTGGTCCTACCAGGTGAACCCGTCCCCTAGTCTTGGACAGAGTCTCCTCCAGCTGCGCTATCCTCGCCTGGCAAGGCCCGTGATCACTATTGCCTAGCTCGCTACGGGCCACCCTGTATGCTGCTTGTATATCCTGGAACTTTCCCTCCAGCTCCCTGCACTTCTGTGTACTCTGAGCCAGGAGTTCCTGGGCGTTCCTTTCCCTCTCCTTTGCCTCTACCACCTGGCATTGGAGGAATTCCTGGGCATTTCTGTGGGACTCCCACGCCTGCAAGATACACTGCCTGGCTTTACTGCATTCCTCAGATAGCCCTTCCCCTTCTCTAGCGCTTTCTTCAGCGCTGGCCCTAGCTTCTCTCTGTTGCTCTTCCAGTCTATCTATCTGTCTCTGCATATTGGCTACCTGCTGTGATAGGCACGCTAGCCAAACTGCCTTTTCCTGCCCTTTATTATACAGTTTGCTTTCCGTCCATTGAGCTGCAGCTTCTGCGGGCTGCTCAGCTCTCAACAGTGCTATCACCCATTGTTTGGTGAGATTGATCTTTTTAAACAGATAAGAGGAGATTCTCTCCTCCATCTTGCTACGTTCTCTCACCCCCTCTGACAAATCACATATCCCAAACCACCGAGGTCCTGCCATGGTCGCCATTCTGTAGGGGTTTTGTTTTTCCCTTTACTCCACAAAAGGATTCCCCTAGGTTCTAGACCTCGGAATTATGGTGGGATATGATAAAAGGTTGAATTGACCAGAGTGTGCCGATGAGAGAAAACAGAAACCAAGATGGACTCAAAGCAAGTCTAAAATTTACAGGCTTTATTAAACAATGAGAAATCGAATCTCACCAACACTACACAATGCGTGGCTAAACTTATGCTTTAAACTAAAACTATGGACGAAAACTATCGGGCACGTCGTAAAACTTACTTTAACACAAGTTACTTGCAAGCATACTCCCCCTTGACCTTTCTCCCCTCAACCTCCTATTTCGGGAAATTCACCAGGTCACCAGGATACTCACAGCGAAGTCGATGCAGGCCCACGAGCTGTCCAGCAGAGCAGGAAGAGCAGGAAGAGAGAGAGAGTTCTGGCTTGACTTCGGCTTTTATACCTGAGCTTCCTTTGAAACCCCCAGGTGGTCCTCTGGATAGAAGGGGTTCTTTTGATGTTTCCCAGTTTCGATCTGGCATGAACAATAGGCTTCCGATGATAAGGGGTTTGCTGATGTCATGATCCCTCAGCCTGATCGTTATCATCCCCGATGGTGATTGTGCTTGTGCTGGCCTGTTTACCACCGTCTGCTGAGGCTTGGTTCCTCCCTTTGTGTATCCAAGAGAATCTCGTTATCTCCGTCTCAGCCTTTCCTGTTCACACCGTTGTGTGATGTCCAAGTCCACAGGCCAGACGGGTTTGATTCTTGATGTGTATTGGGGGGGTTTTTCCGTTGCAGCCAGCAAATTTGTCTTTTAAGATATCCATGTGCTTATTCAATTTCTTCCATAATTTTGGAGGATTTGCCCAAATAACTTACAACATGCTATCTTGCATTTCCTTAAACAGAATTCCTCCCTTCAGAATATCTTTAGCAGCGTATAGTTCTTTTTCTAAATGGGATTGAGTTTACAGGATTCTGGTTTGGTTCAGGCTTCATGAGATGGTGGAATTATTGGGCTTAGAAAGCATTAGAACTGTGGATCAGATAACGTTCTCTGGCTGTTCTGCACAAAAAGCAGCAAAACAGGATCAAAAACACAAAGTAAATTCATAAGAGATGATTTGAGCTTATATCAGGCCTTTCCCAGCCCAGAGTAATTGGATGTAGTTTAGTTTAGATTCGAGATACAGCGTGGAGCCAGTGCCTTTGGCCCACCGAGTCCCCGCGACCAGCAATCACCCATACACTACTCTATCTTATACACTGGAGATAATTTACAGAAGCCAATTAACCTACAAACCTGCACGCCTTTGGAATGTGGGTGGAAACCTGAGCACTGGGAGAAAACAGGTCACAGGGAGAACGTACAAACTCCGTACAGACAGCACCCTTGGTCAGGATCGAACCCGGGTCTCTGGCGCTGTAAGGCAGCAACTCTACCGCTGTGCCACTGTGCCGACCCTTGTAAGGGTGTCTATATTTGTGTCTGTCTGGGCATAGGTTTCAGGTGAGAGGGAGAAGGTTTAAAGGGGATCTGAGGGGTGAATTTTTCACACAAAGTAAAGTTGGTATCTGGAATGAACTGCCAGAGGAGTTAGTAGAAGCATGAACAATAACAACACGAAAGAGGCATCAGGACAGACACTTGAATGAGGGAAGCATAGAGGGATACGGAATTAATGCAACCTAGTACAATTAGTATAGATGGGCAGATAGACACAAAAAGCTGGAGTAACTCAGTGGGACCGGCTGCATCTATCTCTTCGAGCAGAATTCTGTGGCAGAGAATTCCAGAGATTCACCACTCTCTGTGTGAAAAATGTTTTTCTCATCTCGGTCCTAAAAGATTTCCCCCTTATCCTTAAACTGTGACCCCTTGTTCTGGACTTCCCCAACATCGGGAACAATCTTCCTGCATCTGGCCTGTCCAACCGCTTAAGAATTTTGTAAGTTTCTATAAGATCCCCCCTCAATCTTCTAAATTCTAGCGAGTACAAGCCGAGTCTATCCAGTCTTTCTTCATATGAAAGTCCTGACATCCCAGGAATCAGTCTGGTGAACCTTCTCTGTACTCCCTCTATGGCAAGAATGTCTTTCCTCAGATTAGGAGACCAAAACTGTACGCAATACTCCAGGTGTGGTCTCACCAAGACCCTGTACAACTGCAGTAGAACCTCCCTGCTCCTATACTCAAATCCTTTTGCTATGAATGGGTGACGTTTCAGGTCGAGACCCTTCTGCAGACTGTAGCTCTGGCTGTTTTCTGTGTCCTCTGATCTCTGATCTGAACGAGGCTGCTAACCCATCAGCCTGAGCCTCTGTGGCATTGCTAACTCCTTGTTTTACATTATTACTGTACTTCAGAGAGCTAAAGGCCCCAAGCTGTGTTATTACAGCCTTTCTTCATGTTGACCTAGGCTTGGTGGCTTAAAATATAGACAATAGATTCCCCTTCCAGAAGTTTGTTTCTATAGTGTGTGTGGTCCTCATTCCGTTGCATTAACTGGCTGACGAGGTATCTTGAATATTGTGTGCACAGATGCCAATGACAACCTTCAGAGATTAGAGAGCTCTCTGAAATATTTTTGGATGAAAACAGAAGCAGATGTATTGCTGAGACTTGATGGTCAAGCAATAGCACCAGAGAATGATTCAATGTATGGCATTGTATGAGACAATAGTTGTGTCCCCATGTCTCAGTCAGTAGTGTTGCAGACTCACAGCATCAGAGACCCGGGTTCAATCCTGATTCTCAACTCAAGTGAGAGTCAAGAGTGACTCCCACGTACCGGTAACAGAACGATGAAATTCTTACGTGTGGCAACATAAGAGGCGAAATATGAGGTGCTGTTAGTCCAATTTGCGCTGGGCCTCACTCTGACAACGGAGGAGGCCCAGGACAGAAAGGTCAGATTGGGAATGGGAGGGGGAGTTAAAATGCTAAGCAACCGGGAGATCAGGTAGGTTAAGGCGGACAGGGCAGAGGTATTCAGCGAAATGATCGCCTGACCTTTCTGTCCTGGGCCTCCTCCATTGTCAGAGTGAGGCCCAGCGCAAATTGGAGGAACAGCACCTCATATTTCGCTTGGGTAGCTTACACCCCAGCGGTATGAACATTGACTTCTCTAACTTCAAATAGCCCTTGCTTTCCCCCTTCCCAGTTCTCCCACTAGTCTTACTGTCTCTGACTACATTCTATCTTTGTCCCGCCCACTCCCCTGACATCAGTCTGAAGAAGGGTCTCGACTCGAAATGCCACCCAATGTCTCTCCAGAGATGCTGCCTGTCCCGCTGAGTTACTCCAGCATTTTGTTTCTACGTACAGATGCAACTAAAACAGCAGTTATAAAAAACACCTGTACATACATTTCACAGTTGATAAAACAACCAATTAGTGGGATTTTGAATGGATCCTGTGGATTTCTAAACGGCTGATGTTAGTGAGTCTTGGGATTAGTGCTGCTAAATGTATATAATAATATTGGATTGGTTTATTATTGTCATGTGTACCGCGATGCAGTGAAAAGCTTTAGTTTGCATGTTCTCCAATTATTTGGGTCACACTACACATGAATATAATCAAGTCAATCCAGTACAACAGGTAGAACAAAGAGAAATTAGCAGTGGAAAATATGGTTTTTGGCATTGTTTTGTTATAGTTTTTTTATTAGTTTACAGATACAGCGGGTCCGCGCCGACCAGCGATCTCCACATATTAACACCATCCTACACACACTAGGGACAATTTAACCACACACCAAGCCAATTAACTTACATACCTGTACATCTTTGGAGTGTGGCAGGAAACCGAAGATCTCGGAGAAAACCTACGCGATCAGGGGGAAATTGCACAAACCCCGAACAGGCAGCATCCATAGTCGGGATCGAACCCGGGTCCCCTGTACTACACATGCTGTATCTCTATCGCTGCGCCCACGTGCCACCCCGCGGCAGGTTAATAGTTCCGCAGAAAATGTCCAATGTTGCAATGAGGTAGGTTGGAGGATTGGGACAACATCGTAGTTTATGATAGAACCTTTCAGAAGATACCAGAAGAGAAGGACATTCTTGCTATTGAGGGAGTGCAGCGTAGGTTTACAAGGTTAATTCCCGGGATGGCGGGGCTGTCATATGCTGAGAGAATGGAGCAACTGGGCTTGTACACTCTGGAGTTTAGAAGGATGTGAGGATATAACATTGAAACACATAAGATTGTTTGGGTTTGGACACACTAGGGGCAGGAAACATGTTCCCGATGTTGGGTGAATCCAGCACTACAGGGTTACAGGGTTTCCTTTATTGTCATTCAGACCGAAGTCTGAACGAAATTTCGTGCCTGCAGTCATACATACATACAATACAATAAAAAAACAACAATAAACACATATTAACATCCACCACAGTGAGTCCACATAGCACCTTCTCACTGTGATGGAGGCAAAAGTCTTAGGGCTGCAGTCTCTCCCCTCCTCTTCTCTCTCTGCGCTGAGGCGATACCCCACCGGGCGATGTAGCAAACAGTCCCGCGGCTCAAACACCGCGGCCCCGGGGTGGTCGAAGCTGCCGTCCACCAGTCCTGCTGACACAGCCGCTGGCCCGCGGCCGAACCCCGGACTCAGGTCACCGCCACCAGAACACAGTCCCAGCCGCCGGAGCATCGTTCCAGCACCGAGCCGGATCGCCCTCACGTGAGTGCCGTTACTGTCTCAGCCTCGCGCCAGGCCGCCGCTTCTCCCTCGGGCTGGGCCGCCGCGACTGGGCACCGCTCCTCCTACGTGCTGTCCGCCCCGACCGGGCGCCGCGCCTCCCCGGGCTGGCCGCCCCGACCGGGCGCCGCTTCCTCCCTCGGGCTGGGCCCTCCCGACCTAGGCGCCGCTCCTCCCCGGGCTGGCCGCCCCGACCGGCGCACTCCTACCTCGTGCTTGGCCGCCCCTACCGGAGCCTATCCTCCCTCGGGCTGCCGCCCCGACGGGGCGCCGCTCCTCCCTCGGCTGTGCCGCCCCGACGGGGCACCGCTCCTCCCTCGGGCTGGGAAGCTCCGTACCTCCCCGAGCTCGGCCACTCCGACGGGAGCACCGTTCCTTCCTCGGGCCAGGCCGTCCTCACGGGAGCGTCACAGCCCCTCACGGAAGCCCTGTTCCAGCCCCGAGCCGGGCCGTCCTCACGAGAGCGAGCCCAGTGCGAGTCCTGACGGGCTCTGCCTCCTGAGCCTCGAGGTCGCCAGCTCCGCCATTAGGCCTCAGCGCAGACGGAGGCAGAGAAGGGGAATACGACAAAAAAGTCGCATACCCCCGCAGGGAGAGACAGCAAGCCCCGTTTCAACCCCCCCCCCCCAAAACACAAACTACAAAACCAAAAACTGGACTAGCCAAAACGAAATAAACAACACAAAAAAGCAAAAACAAACGGACTGCAGGTGAGCCGCTGCTGCCAGGGCAGCGCCGCCACTTCCACTAGGGGTCACAGTTTAAGAATAAGGAGTAAGCCATTTAGAACGGAGACGAGGAAACACTTTTTCTCACAGAGAGTGGTGAGTCTGTGGAATTCTCTGCCTCAGAAGGCGGTGGAGACGGGTTCTCTGGATGCTTTCAAGAGAGAGCTAGATAGGGCTCTTAAAAATAGCGGAGTCAGGGCATATGGGGAGAAGGCAGGAACAGGGTACTGATTGGGGATGATCAGCCATGATCACATTGAATGGCGGTGCTGGCTCGAAGGGCCGAATGGTCTACTCCTGCACCTATTGTCTATTGTCTATTGTCTATTGAGAGGAAGCTGTTCTTGGTTCTGGTGGTTTTGTATCTTCTGCCGGACGGGAGAGGGGAGAAGAGAGAATGACTGGGGTGAAGTCCTCCCTGCATGAAGAAGGGTCTCAACCTGAAACGTCACCCATTCCTTCTCTCCAGAAATGCTGCCTGTCCCGCTGAGTTACTCCAGCTTTTTGTGTCTACCCCCATGCCTGCACGTTTAGTTCAGTTTTAGGTTATTGTCATGTGCATCGAGGTACAGTGAAAAGCTTTTATTACCGTGCTAACCAGTCGGTGGAAAGATAACACATGATTGCAATCGTGCCATGCGCAGTGTACAGATACATGATAAGGGAATAATATTTAGTGCAAGGTGAAGCTAGTAAGGTTCGATCAAAGATCCGAGGGTCCCCGACGAGTTTGTTACTGGTCTTTGGTTGTAGTAGGGTAGTTCGGTTGCCTGATAACAGCTGGATAGAAACTGTCCCTGAACCTGCCGCTGTCCAGGATCAATATTCCTCTATTCTCTGCCTCTCCATGTCTTCTGTTCTGCTCTGCTTTTGCAGATTTGCAAACTCACTCAGTCATATTTTACGCAGCCAGGTATTTTGCATATTCCCACTTCATCGCTAATGTGCAGAATTGTAATTCATCTGAAGTGGTGTCACTGCCACTCATTCACTCAGACATGGAGCTTCGAGAACAGTAAACACAGCTTTTGTTTGTGTCAGTTGGTCTTCAACTGAAGCACAGCCCGGTATACAGTAAACAACATGATGAAGCACAACTCAGGGACGCAGAGTCTTAAAGCAGTAAAAAGCCAAAGGATTTAAATTTAAAATGTAAACAAAGCAGGAAAAATGTTCCCAATGTAGGGGGAGTCCAGAACCAGAGGTCACAGTTTAAGAATAAGGGGTAGGCCATTTAGGACTGAGATGAGGAAAAACATTTTCACCCAGAGAGTTGTGAATCTGTGGAAATCTCTGCCACAGAAGGTAGTGGAGGCCAATTCACTGGATGTATTCAAGAGAGAGTTAGATATAGCTCTTAGGGCTAACGGAATCAAGGGACATGGGGAAAAAGCAGGAACAGGGTACTGATTCTGGATGATCAACCATTATAATAATTCCGACATTCACCATAAACCTACTGACTCCCATGGCTATCTGGACTACACTTCTTCCCACCCTGTTTCCTGTAAGGACTACATCCCCTACTCCCAATTCCTCCGTCTACGCCGCATCTGCTCCACGGATGAGGCGTTCCACACCAGGGCATCTGAAATGTCCTCATTCTTCAGGGAACGGGGGTTCCCCTCCTCCACCATAGATGAGGCTCGCACCAGGGTCTCTTCCATACCCCGCAACACTGCTCTCTCTCCCCATCCCCCCACTCGCAACAAGGGCAGAGTCCCCCTAGTCCTCACCTTTCACCCTACCAGCCGTCACATAGAACAAATAGTCCTCCGTCAGTTTCGCCACCTCCAACGTGACCCCACCACTCGCCACATCTTCACATCTCCCCCCATGTCTGCCTTCCGCAAAGACCGCTCTCTCCATAACTCCCTTGTCAATTCTTCCCTTCCCTCCCGTACCACCCCCTCCCCGGGCACTTTCCCTTGCAACCGCAAGAGATGCAACACTTGTCCCATTACCTCCCCCCTCGACTCCATTCAAGGACCCAAGCAGTCGTTCCAGGTGCGACAGAGGTTTACCTGCACCTCCTCCAACCTCATCTATTGCATCCGCTGCTCTAGATGTCAGCAGATCTATATCGGTGAGACCAAGCGGAGGTTGGGCGATCGTTTCGCCGAACACCTCCGCTCGGTCCGCAATAACCAACCTGACCTCCCGGTGGCTCAGCACTTCAACTCCCCCTCCCATTCCCAATCCGACCTCTCTGTCCTGGGTCTCCTCCATGGCCAGAGCGAGCAACACCGGAAATTGGAGGAACAGCACCTCATATTCCGCTTGGGGAGTCTGCCTCCTGGGGGTATAAACATTGAATTCTCACAATTTTGTTAGCCCTTGCCATCTCCTCCCCTTCCTCAGCCCTCCTGCTGTCTCCTCCCATCCCCCAGCCTTCGGGCTCCTCCTCCTTTTTCCTTTCTTATCCCCGCCCCCCCACCCCCCCATCAGTCTGAAGAAGGGTTTCGGCCCAAAACGTTGCCTATTTCCTTCGCTCCATAGATGCTGCTGCACCCGCTGAGTTTCTCCAGCTTTTTTGTGTACCTTATGATAATATTGAATACGGCTGGCTCGATGGGCCGAATGGCCTACTCCTGCACCTATTTTCTTTGATTTTTATGCTATATTTCTAGAATAGCAAATACTGCAAATCTGGGAAAATGCGGAAAATGGTGGAATCACTCACAGTGATGACTATGGAAAGGGAAAGAGTTAACATATGTATTAGGTCAAAGACCTTTCATCAGAATTGGGAGTGAAAGAAAATAAATTAGTTTTCAGAAACTAAAAAAGTGGTGGAAGTAACGGGTGGAAAAAAGGGAATAACTTTGGTAGGTTGAGACTAAATAAGTTATTGAGCATTTAGAATAGCTTGTACTTCTTAGTTTGTGTTATGCATTGCTAATAGTAATGCCATGGAGCATGCTCAGTGGGTCAGGCCATACTGACAGATGAAGAAATAACTCAATCAAAATGGTGAAGTTTCCACTTCTGATACAGATAGAAAGAAATAAGTAGCTAAAGTTAGTGAATTTGATATTGTGTCGGCAAGGTTGCAATGTTGCCAGACCATAAGAGCAGAATTAGGCCTTTTAGCCCATCAGGTCTACTCCGCCATTCAATCATGGCTGATCAACCTTTCCCTCTCAATCCTATTCTTCTGCCTTATTCCCGTTACTTTTCATGCCCTTCCTAATCAAGAATCTATCAACCTCTGCCATAAAAATACCCAATGCCTTGGCCTCCACAGTCTTCTGTGGCAATGAATTCCACAGATTCACCACCGTCTGGCTTAAGAAATTCCTTCTCATCTCAAACAAAGGGATATATGGTTGCAAACAGCGAAACAAGCAGGATGACTAGGGTGGGGGGAGGATGGAGAGAGAGGGAATGCAAGGGTGACTTGACATTAGAGTTAGTTATAGCTCTTAGGGTTAATGGAATCAAGGGATATGCGGAGAGAACAGGAACAGGATACTGATTTTGGATGATCTGCCATGATCATGTTGAATGGCTCGAAGGGCCGAATGACCTACTCCTGCACCTTTTTTCCCATGTTTCTATGTTTCTAGAGAAATCTATATTCATACCGCTGGTTCATACCAAGCAAAATATGAGGTGCTGTTCCTCCAATTTGCATGCGGCCTCACTTTGACTTTGTGTCTTATGGACAACCAATACAACCAGGGATTCGGGAATGATGTATCATTGAGGAATGAGAGGGAGAACTAGGAGACATGCCCAGATTTCCAACTTTCCAACAAGTATATTAAATTATGGGAGGCATAGATATGGTCGACAATCAGAACCTTTTTCCCCAGGGTGGAAATGTCAAGGACTAGAGGGCAAAGCTTTAAGGGCCTGTCCCACGAGCATGCAACTGCATGCGGCAAGCGCGACCTAACGTGGTCTCTTGAGCCGTGCGGCCTCGTGGGGCCGGACCCACTTCAATCGCCGGAGCCGTATGGAGTTGTGCGGAGCTGGTTCCGACATCGCGCGGGGCTCCGAAAAACTGACCGTGTTCAAAAATTCCGCGCGGCAACGGACTGCCGGCCCGCAGCCACCTCGACGTCATGCACACCGTCTCGACGGGCGTGCCCAGCGTCTCGACGCCGTATATCACGCGCGAACTTCCCGTGGACTTCGCTCGAACTTCACGTCACTCATTCGACCTCCGCGCGGCCCCCGCTTCCAGTTTGGTCGCACTCGCCACATGCAGGCGCATGCTGGTGGGACCGGCCCTGTACGGGGATCACTCGACTTCCACGCGGCCTCCACGCGGCCCCCGCTTCCGGTATGGTCGCGCTTTCCGCGTGCAGGTCTCATGCTCATGGGACAGGCCCTTTAAGATAAGAGGAGCAAATGTTAAAGGAAATGAGCAGGGCAAATACTTTACCGAGAGGATGGAGGTGACTGGAATGCGCTGCCAGGGGTGGTGGTGGAGGTGGATACGATAAGATGTTTTTAGATAGGCTTATGGATATGCGGGGAATGGAAGACTATGATTTCATTTATTTTGCTTTGCCATCAAAGAAAACATAGGAAACAGTACAGCTGTAGTTGGTGAGATCCCACTGCCTATGCCTTCTGTATAGGTGTTTGTGAAAATTCAAGTTTCACTTTGCTTTCAGGAGCAAAGTAAAGTCAGGCTGCAAGGACATTTGCAGCAAATGCGCAGGTTGAAGTTTAGGAGCTTGTTGAAATATTGGAACATTTGCTCATTTCCCTGAGCTGCTCGACAGCATGTGCTTCTGTCGGATCGACCTCTGTAATTTGTTGTGAGGATCCAAGATCTTAATGCCTCAAGTCATCCTAGGCATATGGATCTGCAGGGAATGGAGGGATATGGATCATGTGCAGGCTGAGGAGAGCAGTTTAACCTGGCATCATGTTCACGCAGGAACATTGTGGGCCAAAGGGCCTGTTCCTATGCTGATCTATTCGGTGTTCTGTGTAGATTCATTGCATTGGAAGCTGAGAGCAGCACCACTCATTATTAATTGATTCAAAATGTACAAAGCGATTGATTATCACTGATATTTATTTCATTTTACATAATATGTCCAGAGCAAGCAACACTTAATGGTGATGAAGCCTTTTCAAAATAGATTAGGAAACAATGATCGGCTACACTATTACACAACACTTAGTTTAGTTTAGTTTAGATTAGAGATTAAACTTTATTAATCCCCTTATTCAGGGGAAATTCTGATGTCCTTGCAGCACACTAATAAAAATACAACATAGATTCAAAAAGAAGTTCAACACAAAAACATCCCCCCACAGTGATTCCCACTGTGGGGGAAGGCACAAAGTCCAGCCCCCATCCTCTTGTCCACCCAAAGTCGGGCCTATTGAGGCCTCCACAGTCGCCGCCACGGCGCCCGATGTTCTCGCCGGGTGATGGTGCTTCGGCGTCGGGAGAACCCCCAGCGGCTTGGGGTGCCAGGAACGGCCGCCTTCCCACCGGAGACCGCGGCTTCCAAGCCAACAGACCGCGCCGGATGGAGCTCCGCACACTGGCGATCTCAGCAAGAGATCCCAGGCTCCGGGATGTAAAGTTCAACGTCGCAGCTGGCCGCTCCACAGAACCGCGGCTCCACAATGTTCTTATCGGTGGTCCCAGCATACTGGAGTTCCAGCGCGGCGACCCAGGAAAGGCAAAGCCCCCTCCGCAATAGCGTTCCAGCGCTGCGCCACCGCCAAAGCCGATGTTCTGCGCCGCCGCCAAAGCCGATGTTCTGGCCAGGCCCCCTCAGGGAAACGTCGCTCCAGGACCCGCTGGTAGGCCGCAAGGACAGGTCGAAGTCGCTGCTCGGAGGAAGGCAACCCCTCCGACCAGGTAGGGACTCGAAAAGCAGTTTCCCCCTTCCCCCCCACCACCCCCCACACATAAAAAGATTAGGCCCCCTGACTACACACTCAACGTACTAAAAATAATAAAAAAGAAGGGAAAAAAACGGACAGCTGCAGGACAGGCAGCCGTTCAGGACAGCGCCTCCTCCGGTGTAGTTTATTGTCACGTGTACCAAGATACAGTGGAAAAAGTTTGTTGCGTGCTAACCAGTCAATTGAAAGACTATACATGATTATAATTGAGTCATCCACTGTGTACAGATGCATGATAAAAGAAATAACCTATCGTGCAAGATAAATTCCAATGAAGTCCGATTAAAGATAGTCCAAGGGTCTCATCATAGTTCTCATCATGTGAAAATGCTGAGCGCTTCAATAATGTTTGTGCACAAAAAAAGGCATTTTTGGTACAGATGTTTCCAGTCAGCATCTACCAGCCACTCCTTTATTTTTATACTCAGACATTGTGTATGCAGGGAAACCAGAACCAGTTATTCTGTAACAAAAACAAACACTAAAAGTGCCATCTCCACACCCTAAATTTCTTAAATTTTAGTCATGCTTGCCCCTGTGTGCCTCCACCTCTAATGATGCCTCTGTATGGTCATGTATGTCTGACTCTAAAACTGGTATGTAGTGAGAATTTGCTTGGGTGATACTGTCGGTGTGACTATATGTGAGAGTGTACAGTCTGAAGAAAGATCCCGTTCCAAAACATCACCTATCCATGTTCTCCAGGGATGCTGCCTGACGCGTTGAGATACTCCAGCAATTTGTGCTCCTTGATAAACCAGAATCTATAGATCCTTGTTTCTACATTTTGACTAAGATGGGTCAATGGTTCTTTATTGTCACAGTGAAATTATTTTGCACCATCCACAAACGCACAGTCGCCATATTTTGGTGCCGTTTACAAAGCAAAAGAAAAAGTCCAAAGTTCAAAATACGGTCCACATACTGGAAGTACTGGAGCGCCCGTGACCTGACGTCCCTCTCCTCGCCCGACCACCTCTGTGTCCCAAGGGGGAGCTCCCCGCAGCCAACCTGGAGCCAATACCAGTACAATACCAATACAATGCCAATCTCTTACAGTTCCACTCCTCGTGCCAGTTGTGAACAGTAACTCCCCGGTCTTTGGTGCTTCTGAGCTTCCCCCTGCAGGCAGCGGCCCACCGAGCCCCCAGGCCTGTTGTCACCTGCAGCCTTGGCTGCAAATTGTTCTCGTCGGCTGTCGGGGTCCGTCCTTGTTTTTGTCGGACCACCGGAGGCATACCTATTAGAGCTGCCGCTGATGACAGCTTCAATCCTGACCTCAAGCGATTTCCCATTCTCACTGTGTCCACGTGGGCTTCCTCAGGAGTTTCAGGTATCTCCCATATCCCAATGACGTGTGGGTCAGAGAGAGTCATAGAGTTGCAGATCACAAGAACAGGCCCATTAGTGAGTCAGCCAAGTGCTGGTTCAGCGGAGTAACTCAGTGGGTCAGGTAGCATCTCTGGGGAACTTGGATAAGTCATGTTTCAGGTCAGGTCCCTTCTTCAGACTCGACATGGATAGGCGATGTTTTGGGTCAGAGCACTTCTTCAGACTCAGGTGACGTTTCGGGTCAAGACTCTTCTGTAGAAGGGTCCCGACCCGAAACGTCGCTATCCATGTTTTCCAGAGATGCTGCGTGACCTGCTGAGTTATTCCAGCACTTGTGCCTTTTTTTATAAACCACCATCTGCAGTTCCTTGTGTCTACAAGGCTGATGTGAGCATTAGCCATCAAGTAGCTCTCCACACTAATACAATTTCCCAGCTCTCGGAAAGAAAACCTTCTCCGCTGTGGATTTTCAAGTGCTCATCCAAATAGTTCTTAAAGGTTGAGTGAGTCCACAACACGCTCAGCAGTGTGTTCCAGATTTCACCCACTCCGTGGGAGAAAGGATTCCTTAAAGGGCCTGCCCCACTTGGGCGACCTAATCTGCGAGTTTAGAAGAGTTTGCCCTCGACTCAAACTCGCAGCATGGTCGACACGTGGTCCTAGGAGGTCGTATGAGGTGGCTGGAACTCTCCTTCATGCTCGAGGGAGGTTTCCGCCTACTCGTGGCCTCAGCTAGGTTGCGGAAATCTTTTCAGGATTTCCGCGACTAAAATTTACGCGAGTAAAATTTGGTCGGCATGGGTCTTTTTCACTCGTAGTGCAGTGGAGTGGGGTCGCTATTTACTTACAGGCAGTCGAGGGCAGCCGTAGGCCATCTCCTCCGCTGACCAGCCATTTTGATTGGCTCATTGGAGTTTCACAATCTAGGAAGTTTCACAATCTAGGAAGGTAAAATGCTCGCTAACTTTATTAAACTTCATAAAAATGTCTCCACTCCTTCTCCCCCCCCCCCTTCTCTCCCCTTCTCCTCCCCTTCACCCCCACCTTCTGTCTCCTTCTGTCTCCCTTCTCTCTCCTTCTCTCCCCTTCTCTCTCTCTCCTTCTCTCTCTCCCCTTGTCTCTGCCCCCCCCCCCCCCCCCGTGCTCTCTAAAGGACCTACGGTACTCTGTGGCAGCCGTTTAATAATTTAATAATAATAATAATAATAATAATAATAATAATAATAATAATAATAATAATAATAATAATAATAATAATAATAATAATAATAATATAACTTTAATTGTCATTCAGATATACACATAGGCACAGTGCACATTGAACAAAATTTCGTTGCATTGACTCTTCAAAGTAGCAGCAGAATATAACATTTATATCAGGCGATCAGTAAAAGAGCTTAGTGTGTCCATAAAAAAATGCTTCATGTGCATAGTTCTGTAAAATAGATATGTAGGAAAGTTTTTAAAAGTGGCAATCTATAAGAAAGTTCTAGCCTCGGTTTGATTGTGAGTTCAATAGTCTTATGGCCTGGGGGATGAAGCTGTTGCAGAACCTGGTACTGCTCTTCATGCTGCGGTACCTCCTCCCAGAGTTCAGCAGTGTAAACAGTCCATATTGTGGGTGTGTGGGGGCTCTGGTAATGCCCTTAGCTCTTGTCAGACAGCGTTTGTAACTAATGTCCATGATGGAGGGAAGAGAAGTCCCAATGATTTTTTCCGCTGTCCTCACCACTCTCTGAAGGCACTTCCAGTCCGCAGCTGTACAGCCGCCGCACCACATAGAGATGCAGCTGGTCATGACTGATTCAATGGTGCTTCTGTAGAAAGTGGTGAGGATGGGAGGGTGGAGGTGTGATCTTCTCAACCTGCGGAGGAAGTACAAACGCTGCTGTGCCCGTTTTACCAGAGATGTGATGTTTGTAGTCCAAGTTAAGGTATCCGTTATATGCACCCCCAGGAACTTGATGCTTTTCACCTGCTCCACTGCTAAGTTGCTGATGCACAGCGGAGTGTGACTGGGCTGATTTTTCTTTCTGAAGTCGACGACAATCTCCTTGGTTTTGTCCACATTTAGGAGAAGGTTGTTCCTGCTGCACCAGCTCACCAGCTGCTCCACCTCCTCTCTATATGCCTGGTCATCGTTGTTGCGGATGAGGCCCACTACTGTTGTGTCATCCGCGTATTTGATGATATGGTTAGTAATGGACCTGGCGACACAGTCATGTGTCATCAATGTGAAGAGCAGCGGACTCAGGACACAGCCCTGAGGGGAGCCGGTGCTCAGTGTGATGACCGAGGAGGTGTTCTTCCCCACCCGCACAGACTGGGGTCTTTCAGAAAGGAAATCCAGGATCCAGTTGCATAGTGTGGTATTGAATCCTAGGGGTGCCAGTTTGCTCACCAGATGCTGGGGGATTATCGTATTGAATGCTGAGCTGAAGTCAACAAACAGCATCCGCACGTGGGTGTTCCTCTCCTCCAGGTGTTGTAGGCTCAGGTGGACTGCAGAGGAAATAGCATCCTCTGTGGAGCGGTTCGGGCGATAAGCAAACTGGAACGGGTCAAAACTGGAGGGGAGTTTAGAGACCATGTGCTGCTTAATAAGCCTCTCAAAGCACTTCATTATTATTGGTGTGAGTGCTACGGGACGGTAATCATTCAGGCAGGTTATTGTGGACTTTTTGGGAACTGGTACGATGGTGGCTGTCTTGAAACATGATGGAACAATGGCCTGGTTCAGGGAGATGTTAAAAATGTCTGTCAGAACCAGAGCCAGCTGGTCGGCACAACCCCTAAGCAGACGCCCCGGTATGTTATCCGGTCCGGCTGCCTTTCGCTTGTCAATGCCCTCCAGGATTCTGCGGACTTCAGCAGTTTCAAAAGACAGTGTCTGTTCTCCTGGTTGTGGCTCTAATTTCCTCACTGTAGTGGTGTTCAGTGCCTCAAACCTGCCGAAATGATTATTGAGTTCATTGAGAAAGTCTGTGTCATCCTTACAAGACATCTGAGGTGCCTTGTAGTTTGTTATAGCCCGGATGCCTTCCCACATGTTCCTGGTGTTGGTATCATCCTGGAAGAAACCCTGGATTTTCTGTCCGTGGGCGCGCTTTGCTTTCCTTATTTCACGGTTGAGGTTGGCTCTCGCTGTTCTCAGAGCCCCCAAATCACCAGATTTAAAAGCCGCATTTCGTGCTTTCAGCATGGCACGCACCTCTGCAGTAATCCAAGGTTTGTGGTTGGCCCGGGTTGTGATGTTCCTGTTGACAGTGACGTCCTCCATGCACTTCTGTATGTATCCCGACACTGACATGGCATACTCATCCACATTGATGTTATGGTTGTAAGTGGCTGCTGTCCTGAACATGTCCCAGTCCGTGCACTCAAAGCAGTCCTGGAGTGCTTCCGTAGCTCCCTCAGACCAGACTCTAACCTGTTTACCTTCCTCTTCATCGCGCAGACAGCGCTCCTCCGCTTTCCCTGGCCCACATCTTCGTGATGTGTTTGTGTGTGTGTGTGTGTGTGTGTGGACGGTCGATTCAGCTCGCGGTTTCAACGCGGACAGTCGATCCAGCTCGAGGCTTCCAGGCAAGTGCCCTCGAGCTTGAAGGTCGAAAACACTCTTCTGGACTCGCGGATTAGGTCGCCCAAGTGGGACAGGCTCTTTAGTCCTCTCTAAATCTCCCATTCTTTGACTTAGGGCAACTTTTTGGAGTTACTGTGAACATGCAGAAAGGTGGCACCCAGAAAATGAAGAGCCGAGAATCAAGAGTGTTTTATTCTATAGTGGCTTTAGTGTTTAATAGCCTGATGGTTGTAGGGAAGAAGCTGTTCCTGAACCTGGACACGACAGTTTTCAGGCTACTGTACCTTCTTCCTGATGGCAGGAGTGGAATGAGTGTGTGGACAGGGTGGTGTGGGTCTCTGATGATGCTGGCTGTTTTATCGAGGCAGCGATTCTTGTGAGTGGTGGTGATGGTGGGGAGGCCAGAACCTGTGATGGACTGGACAGTGTTCACTACTTTTTGCCATATTTCCAATTCCTGGGCATTTGGAGTGTAGTAATGGCCAAATAATATGGATATGGTTATTTATTGAGGCCAGAATAACTGAGAGCATGCTGTGTGGGAAAGAACCGCAGATGCTGGTTCACACCGAAGATAGATACAAAATGCTGGAGTAACTTAGCGGTTCAGGCAGCATCTCCGGAGGAAAGGAATAGGTGACGTTTTGGATCGAAATCCTTCTTCAGACTGACAGTCAGGGGAGAGGGAAACTAGAGGTATGAAAAGGAAAAGAACAAATTAGACCCGCACCGATGGCTCAGGAAAGGTGGAGCCCACAATGGTCCATTGTTGGCTGTGGAAGAGGTGATAATGAAGGGATACGAACAGTAAAACTAGCAGGATGATTAGTTAAACTAGCAGGGTGGGAGAGGGATGGCGAGAGTGGGAATGTAAGGATCACTTCAAATTAGAGAAATCAATATTCATACCACTGGGTTTTAAGCTGCCCGAGTGAAAAATATGAGGTGCTGTTCCTCCAATTTGCACTTAGCCTCACTCTGACAATGGAGGAGGCTCAGGACAGAAATGTCAGCATGGGAATGGGAAGGGGAATTAAAATGTCTGGCAACCGGGAGAGAGCACTATCTTGTTCTTCTTCAAGACATTTTAAGCGCTGAAGAGAGTAAATCCCCTCAATGTTGCACTGGTAAGTCAGCCTGGATGTTGTTCTCAATCCTCGGGAGTGCACTTCACAATCTTGGGTAAGTGGAAACTGAAATCGAATGGTCCCCTAAATGATGAAGGATTTGTGGATGAGCCATGGCAACTGCCACTCAGTCAGCCAACCAAATCGCAAATTGGAGGAACAGCATCTCATATTTCACTTGGGCAGCTTACAGCCCAGTTGTATTAATATTGATTCCTCTCACTTCTGTTTCCTTTATCATTGTTACTTGTTTGCATATTTTTAGTTCAATGTTCTTTACCTCTCCACATCACCGTCTATATCTCTCGTTTCCTTTATCCCTAACCGGTCTGAAGAAGGGTCTCGCCCCGAAACGTCACCCATTCCTTCTCTCTAGAGATGCTGTCTGTCCCGCTGAGTTACTCCAGCTTTTTGTGTCTATCTTCGATTGGGCCAGTTCGGGGGGAGTTTGTCCCTGCCACGGGTACCATGTAATCCCGCGCTACCTGCTCCATGGTCGGATAGTCGGCGAATAAACCATCTCCCCCCACCTGGTTTGCCAGGTGAGGAGGGGGCTGTGGACCCCCAGCAGGACCAAAAACAAGACCTGTCAAAGGGCGGATGAGCTCCTCGCGAGCCAACGGCCATCCACACTTCAGTAGAAGTTGCGATCACTGTCGTACATAGCATTGTAAGGCACCGTGCCCGTTGATGTTCTCAACAGTGATGATGATGATGATGATTTTTAAAGATGAGAGTCAGGAAGGCAGGACAATTAAGCCTTCACTGTTGATGTGGCTCTCTGATAACTCAGGTCAAATACAATGAATGCCACCTTTAAATGTCAGCTGCGTTTCCTCCTGGCCCGTTTACATTACGCGACTAAATTGGCCGGGATGGAAAAATAATGCAGAAGTAAAGATCATTTGCAAAAGGCACTTGGCAATCTGTATTCGCGTTAAAAAATACTTGCATTCAGGAATGTGTCAGTGCAACTGTGGGGCCTGCTCAAAGCAGTTAGACGGACACATTCTTGGATGCAACTTTGCATTAAATCCACATGAGCAACATTTGCAGGCAAGAAAGCTCTACAAGCTGAGCGATGTGTGAATTATTTGGCAGTGTCCTCCTGACATTTGTCGGAGTGACAGGTTTAAATCCTTCTTGTGCTGGAGTGTGTATGATGGGGTGGCGGTGAGATAGGGGTCAGGCAAGGTCACGGGGCATAATCCCATCCCCATAATTACTAAGTACATTAAAGATGTGGACATAAACATGCCCATGCATAACCTACAGATTTAACATCCCCTTTAGAAAGTAGTGGGATTCAAAATAAACAAAAATAAAAACCCCACAGACATTTGGCAGGCAAGAATTTCAGTGAAACAGAATTAATATTTTCCATTGATTCAGACTTTAGACTTCAGAGATACAGCGCGGAAACAGGCCCTTCGGCCCACTGAGTCCACACCGACCAGCGATCACCCCGTACACTGGCACTATCCTATATATACGGGGGACAATTGACAATTTTACTGAAGCCAATTAACCTGCAAACCTGTATGTCTTTACGGTGTGGGAGCAAATTGGAGATGCCGGAGAAAACCCACACGGTCACAGGGAGAACGTACAAACTCCGCACAGACAACTCCCCTAGTCAGGATCGAACCTGCAACTCTGGCTCTGTAAAGCCGCAACTCCACCTCTGCGCCACTGTGCTGCCACCAAAATGGTAAATGGTAGGGAATTGAGGAATGCAGTTGAACAGAGGGATCTGGGAATAACCGTGCATAGTTCCTTGAAGGTGGAATCCCATATAGACAGGGTGGTAAAGAAAGCTTTTGGTATGCTAGCCTTTATAAATCAGAGCATTGAGTATAGAAGCTGGGATGTAATGTTAAAATTGTACAAGGCATTGGTGAGACCAATTCTGGAGTATGGTGTACAATTTTGGTCGCCCAATTATAGGAAGGATGTCAACAAAATAGAGAGAGTACAGAGGAGATTTACTAGAATGTTGCCTGGGTTTCAACAACTAAGTTACAGAGAAAGGTTGAATAAGTTAGGTCTTTATTCTCTGGAGCGCAGAAGGTTAAGGGGGGACTTGATAGAGGTCTTTAAAATGATGAGAGGGATAGACAGAGTTGATGTGGACAAGCTTTTCCCTTTGAGAATAGGGAAGATTCAAACAAGAGGACATGACTTCAGAATTAAGGGACAGAAGTTTAGGGGTAACATGAGGGGGAACTTCTTTACTCAGTGAGTGGTAGCGGTGTGGAATGAGCTTCCAGTGGAAGTGGTGGAGGCAGGTTCGTTGGTAACATTTAAAAATAAATTGGATAGGCATATGGATGAGAAGGGAATGGAGGGTTATGGTATGAGTGCAGGCAGGTGGGACTAAGGGAAAATAATTGTTCGGCACGGACTTGTAGGGCCGAGATGGCCTGTTTCCGTGCTGTAATTGTTATATGGTTATATGGTTATAAAATGATGACGTGAAAAGTTGCACAAAATGGGACAGGGAGGGAGGGGGAGAATCTAAACTGCCGCAGTGAGATAAGGAAAGTAATGTGAAGTGACAAAGGCAAACACGATGAAAGTGGGACAAGGATAGAAACAAGAGATCAATCTGCAGGAGGTACAAATGGAACCAACAGAATGATTACCTGAAAGCACAAGCAAAATACTGCAGATGCAGGAAATCTGAAATAGAAATACAAAATTGTTGGAAAAGAACACAGCAATTTCCTGTCATTAGTTCTGATGAAAGGACATCATTCTGAATTATTATTGGAAATTGCAAAAGGAATCTGCTGTAAATTTGCAAGTAAATACAAAATGGCGGATGAATCAGATGAGATTGCTCAGCTGGAAGCCAGCATAGACTAGATGAGTCCTTCTTGGGATCAACAATTCATTAGTAAGTAATTTAATTGCAGGACATGTAAATGTGACCCTTTTACTTCTTCCCTTCCTTTCATTTGGTGCTTAAAACATTCATTCCAGGTGAGGTAACAAGTTATCTATTCTTCAAACGTATGTCCTGCATGCTGTATGCATCTCAGGCAAGGTATATATTGTGTCAAGACAGACACAAAATTCAGAAGCAACTCAGCGGGACAGGCAGCATCTCTGGGGAGAAGGAATGGGTGACGTTTCGGGTCGAGACCCTTCTTCATAGAAACATAGAAACATAGACAATAGGTGCAGGAGTAGGCCATTCGGCCCTTCGAGCCTGCACCACCATTCAATATGATCATGGCTGATCATCCAACTCAGTATCCTGTACCTGCCTTCTCTCCATACCCCCTGATCCCTTTAGCCACAAGGGCCACCTCTAACGCCCTATTAAATATAGCCAATGAACTGGCCTCAAATACCTTCTATGGCAGAGAGTTCCAGAGATTCACCACTCTCTGTATGAAAAATGTTTTTCTCTCTCTCTCAGATTGAGAGTCAGGGGAGACTAGAGATATGGAAGGGTAAGGTGTGAAAATGAGAGATCAAAGGGGACGAAGCTCAAAGAAATATAGAATGATCATTGTTTCAGCTGAGGGGAAGGGGATAATGAGGCATACAATAAGTAAAATTAATCAGCACGTGGAAAAACCCAGTTGGCCAAACTCCGCACAGACAGCACCCGTAGTCAGGATCGAACCATGTCTCTGGCGCTGTAATGCCCCTGTCCCACTTAGGAAACCTGAACGGAAACCTCTGGAGACTTTGCGCCCCACCCAAGGTTTCCATGCAGTTCCCGGAGGTTTTTGTCAGTCTCCCTACCTGCTTCCACAAACCTGCAACCTCCGGCAACCGCACGGAAACCTCTGGGAACCGCATGGAAACCTTGGGTGGGGCGCAAAGCATCCAGAGGTTTCCGTTCAGGTTTCCTAAGTGGGACATGGGCATAAGGCAGCAGCTCTACTGCTGCGCCACCGTGTTGCCCAAAATCTCTGGAGGACATGGTGTTGTTTCGGGTCAGGACCTAAAACATCACCTATCCATGTTCTCCAGAGATGCTGCCTGACCCACTGAGTTACTCCAGCACTTTATACCAACGGCAAATTGTGAGTACCTTCAACAGAAGGTATGTATCAGGTAAAGAGAGCAGCTCATCACCATCTTCTCAATGGAGATTAGGGATGGCCGATAACTGGCTTTGCTGGTGTATTCCAGATCCTAAAACTAAATAAATAAATACAAATCTGGCCTAACTTACCAATGAGCTCTTCATATTTCTTCCGCTGCATCTCTGGCCAGTGATATCTTGTGTGAGAGTTGGGTCTCATCTAAAGCTTTGTAACATTGAAGTTTCACATTGTTTCCTTTGTATTCTGGTCCCTTAAATAAATGCCATCATCACATTAGCCTTTCTCATTGATGTTTCTACCTCCCAACCAGACTTCTGAATTTGAATGCCCATATCCCACGGCTCATTCAATTAGTGTTGGCCATCCACTGAAATTTCCTATGTCTTTCAGGACTTCATCCAATCCACACAGTTTAGCATCAAAACCATATTAATGTTGCCTGCAGGGTGGCACAGTGGTGCAGCAGTAGAGCTACTGCCTTACAGTGCCAGAGACCAGCGTTCGATACTGACTACGGATGCTGCGCGTACCGAGATCATACGTTCTCCCCGTGACCCCGAGTGCTCTGGTTTCCACCCACACTCCAAAGACGTACAGGTTTGTACATTAATTGGATTAGGTAAACATTGTCAATTTTCCCTAGTGTGTAGGATAGAGCTAGTGTTCAGGGGTCGCTGGTCAGCACGGACTCGGTGGGCTAAAGAGCCAGTTTCCACGCTGTATCTCTAAACTAAACTAAACATTTACATCCATGTTATTGATAAAAGCGATATGAAGTTGCAAGCCCAGAACTGACCCGAGAAACCACGTCACATGTCCCATTAAAGAGAGAAGTGCCTGTGGAATGAGTTTTAAATGACTGATGATGTTCAGAGTAAGAGAGTTATCCAGGTCAACATTAATCCTTTCACCTCAGCAGACGACCACTTGTTTATTTGCTGTTTGTGGGGTTTTGCTGCACACAAATGAGCTGCCACGTACGTTTGTACAACAGTGCTTCATTTGAAAGATACTAGAGAGTGGGACTGGTCTGTGTCAATAGGCTCAAGCAAGTTTGGAACAGTCACACAGACATACAGCAATGCATGCTGTCCATTTATCCCCACACACTTTGATTTTTAGGTTTTTTTAAATACCAAAAAGACCGAGGGATTTGGGGGGGGGGGGGGGGGGGGGGGTGAGGGGGGGGGGGTGAGGGGGGCGGGGGGGGGTGATGCACAAAACTACTATTGATGTAGAAAAATCAGCCATGACCTGTTGAATGGCAGAGCAGGTATTAGATTAGATTAGATTAGATATAATTTATTGCCACACAGCCAGGTTGGTGGAAATTTGGGTTGTCTGCAGCGATATAATAATAAAGAACACACAACCACAATAAAACTGTAACACAAACATCCACCACAGCATTCATTACTGTGGTGGAAGGCACAAAATTTGGCCAGTCCTCCTCCATTTCCCCCCCCGTGGTCAGGACCAGAGTCCAGAGTCAGTCCAGGATCGGCTCTTCCTCACCGGAGACCGCGGCTTTAGATTGTTGTAGGCCGCAGGCCGGCGGTCAAGATTTAAAGTCCCCGCCGCAGCCAGAAGCACCGTAGACTGCAGGGCCGGCGGTCGAAGCTCCCCTCCATGGGTGATGGTAAGTCCATGCCGGCCCCGCGGTAGAAGTTGGCCGCGGGCCGGCAGTGATGGCTTCTTCTTCCCCCGGGTCCCCAACGTGAGATCCCGGGCTGTAGACGCCGCACCAGCTGGAGCTCTGCAGACCGCGGCTTCAGGCTGCGACTTCAGGCTGCCCCGGGCCAACGAAACGGAGCGCTCCCCTCCAGCGAGCCCCAGCGAGGGCTCACCCGCTCCACGCCGAGAGTCCACGCTGCGCCCGCCGCTGAAGCCCCGGGCGCGTCTCCGGGAAAGGCCGCGTCGATCCTTGATGTTAGGCCACGGGGGAGGCGACCTGGAAAAACTCGCCTCTCCGTGGAGGAGGCGACCGAAGCGGTTCCCCCTTACCCCCCCACACCACCCCCCACACAAGACACACAAAGAAACATTAAATACAGACTTTAAAACATACTAAAAAAATAAAAAAAGGTTGAAAAACTGACGAGCTGCATGACATGGCTGCTGCTAATGGCCTTCTCTACTTGTGTGGGAAGGAACTACGGATGCTGGTTTACACCGAAGAGAGACACGAAATGCTGGAGTAACTCAGCAGATCAGGCAGCATCTCTGGAGAGAAGGAATGGGTGTCATTGCAGGTTGTCATTCCCTCACTTTTTCAGACTGAGGGACTCAAAGAGGTGTCTCGACCTAAAACATCACCCATTCCTTCTCTCCAGAGATGCTGCCTGTCCCGCTGAATTACTCCAGCGTTTTGTGTCTATCTTCGGCCTTCTATAGTATCTGTTTCTCATGACATGATTGCTGTGGCCCAGTATTACCGTGAGATGGTTCTCAGAGGCTCTGTTGAATTGCAGGTCCTGCTACTATAGGGAAGGAATGCTGAAGCTTCTTTGTGACTCAATGCAGTTAAGAGTCTTAGTCATACAGCGTGGAAACAGGCCATTCGTCCCAAATTGCCCACACTAACCAAAGTGCCCCTTCTTTACTAGCCCCGCCTGCCTGTGTTTGGCCCCTATCCTTCTAAACCTGTCCTTTCCATGTACTAAGCATTGTGATAGTACCTGCCTCAACTATCTCCTACGGCAGCTCGTTCCATACACCCACCACCCTTTGGGTAAAAAAAGTTACCCCTCAGGTTCCTATTAAATCTTTCTCCCCTCACCTTAATCCAATGTCCTCTAGTGCTCAATTCCCCTCCTCTGGGCATCCGCTAAATAGAGGACAATGGCCACCCTCTGGCCAGCCAAACTTTAACTTCCTTGCAGAGAAGGAGGGCTATCAATATCACCAGATTAGAATTCCCTATTCCAATTTTTCTTTCTCTTTCCCACACCCTTCAGTATTAATCATGTCTAAATGAGGTTTATATTATGTTGTGATTGGCCCAGTTTCCATAGCAAGCTGCGACAATGCATTATTATTCTTGATTTAGAAAGTTAAAGGTGTTATTGAATAACTGCCTTAAAGCAAGAAAATGAGGTGAATAGACGGGACTGAAGAGTGGAACTAAAGAAATTAGGTTCTTGGCTGTTGAAGGCACAACCTTTGATCACGGAGCCTGGATGACCATGTTGCCAAAACTGGAGTTCAGAAATCGCAACAAATTATTGAGTTTGGTGAGATTAAAGATGCCTGGAAGAGCAAGTCTGTGGAGGTATTCAAAAGTATGAACAAAATATTCTGTCGCACTTCCTTTTGCACAATAACATTGTATGTCTGATCCATTGGGATCTCTCCTGAATCTTTTGATAGATGGCAAGGCATGGTGGTGCAGCGGTAGAGTTGCTGCCTTATGCCCCTGTCCCACTTAGGAAACCTGAACGGAAACCTCTGGAGACTTTGCGCCCCACCCAAGGTTTCCGTGCGATTCCCGGAGGTTCCCGGAGGTTTTTGTCAGTCTCTCTACCTGCTTCCACTACCTGCAACCTCCGGCAACCACCTGCAACCTTCGGGAACCGCACGGAAACCTTGGGTGGGGCGCAAAGTCTCCAGAGGTTTACGTTCAGGTTCCGAGCTGTATCTCTAAACTAAACCAAAAACTACAGGTGTATAAAAAGATAGAGAGTGGCTAACCTAGACATTGGTCTATTAAAGAATGAGACTGGAATTAGCAATGGAAATAGGGGGAATGGCAGAAATCCTAATTAATTAAAGACACAGAGAACTTAAAGATACTGGAGAAACTCATTGGGTCATACAAGATAATTATTTGGTATCGGACACTAAATATGTGTTGACAACAGAGTATAATCAAAGAGCTGGAGAAAGGAACGTTTGACGTCAGTGGTGGGCAAATTAATGGAAAGGATACTTAGAGATAATATATATAAGCATCTGGATAAACAGGGTCTGATTAGGAACAGTCAACATGGATTTGTGCCTGGAAGGTCATGTTTGACTAATCTTCTTGAATTTTTTGAAGAGGTTACTCGGGAAATTGATGAGGGTAAAGCAGTGGATGTTGTATATATGGACTTCAGTAAGGCCTTTGACAAGGTTCCTCACGGAAGGTTGGTTAAGAAGGTTCAATGGTTGGGTATTAATGGTGGAGTAGCAAGATGGATTCAACAATGGCTGAATGGGAGATGCCAGAGAGTAATGGTGGATGGTTGTTTGTCAGGTTGGAGGCCAGTGACTAGTGGGGTGCCACAGGGATCTGTGTTGGGTCCACTGTTGTTTGTCATGTACATCAATGATCTGGATGATGGTGTGGTAAATTGGATTAGTAAGTATGCAGATGATACTAAGATAGGTGGGGTTGTGGATAATGAAGTAGATTTTCAAAGTCTACAGAGAGATTTATGCCAGTTGGAAGAGTGGGCTGAAAGATGGCAGATGGAGTTTAATGCTGATAAGTGTGAGGTGCTACATCTTGGCAGGACAAATCAAAATAGGACGTACATGGTAAATGGTAGGGAATTGAAGAATGCAGGTGAACAGAGGGATCTGGGAATAACTGTGCACAGTTCCCTGTAAGTGGAATCTCATGTAGATAGGGTGGTAAAGAAAGCTTTTGGTGTGCTGGCCTTTATAAATCAGAGCATTGAGTATAGAAGTTGGGATGTAATGTTAAAATTGTACAAAGCATTGGTGAGGCCAATTCTGGAGTATGGTGTACAATTTTGGTCGCCTAATTATAGGAAGGATGTCAACAAAATAGAGAGAGTACAGAGGAGATTTACTAGAATGTTGCCTGGGTTTCAGCAACTAAGTTACAGAGAAAGGTTGAACAAGTTAGGGCTTTATTCTTTGGAGCGCAGAAGGTTAAGGGGGGACTTGATAGAGGTCTTTAAAATGATGAGGGGGATAGACAGAGTTGACGTGGATAAGCTTTTCCCACTGAGAGTAGGGAAGTTTCAAACAAGGGGACATGACTTGAGAATTAAGGGACTGAAGTTTAGGGGTAACATGAGGGGGAACTTCTTTACTCAGAGAGTGGTGGCTGTGTGAAATGAGCTTCCAGGGAAGGTGGTGGAGGCAGGTTCGTTTTTATCAATTAACAATAAATTGGATAGTTATATGGACGGGAAAGGAATGGAGGGTTATGGTCTGAGCGCAGGTATATGGGACTAGGGGAGAATACGTGTTCGGCACGGACTAGAAGGGTCGAGATGGCCTGTTTCCGTGCTGTAATTGTTATATGGTTATATGGAAGGCATTTAAAACCTTCTCTGACAGGAAAAATACAAAGGTTCAAAGGTTATTTTATTGGTCACATACACCTAGGTGTAGTGAAATGCTTCTTGCCAATGCAGCACATAAAGAAAGAATACAGACATAACAATAATAAAGAAATTTAAACATAAAAACATCCCCCCACAATGGTTCCCATTATGAGGGAAGGCACAATGTCCAGTCCCCATCCCATGTCCACTCATAGTTGGGCCTATTGAGGCCTCCACACTTGCCTCTACGAATTAATACTAGACAAATTAATGGGATAATGTCCAAGCGATGATAGGGCCACGGCGGTGGTCGACAGCCGATGAGAGCTTGAAGGACCCCATGAGGGGAGAGGGGAAGAACAATGGAGGACCCGACATGGGGGGACCTCCGTAAGGGAGGTGGGGGGAGAACAATGGACAATAGGGACCCAGCGTGGGAGAGCCACTGGGGGGGGGGGGAAACAAAAGGAGGAGCCGGCGTGCTTTGTAACTTTGTCAGCCATGTAGGTGGCTGCTATTTGTATACATTGGGTATGCAAGCAAAGAATCTCACTGTGCCTCACCACATGTGACAATAAAGTGTTCCATTCTCTTCAAAACGGATGACCTGCATCCTCGGAGCTTAAAAGGAAGAAGCTACAGAAATAGGGAAGCACAGCGGCACAACTAGTAATAATAATACATTATACTTATGGGCGCCTTTCAAGGACTCTCAAGGACACCTTACAAAATTTAGTAAACAGATTACAAAACATGTAAGCGGAATGAAACAAAACAAAAAAATAAAAATAAAAAATAAAAGTAAAAATAACAACAACAAAAAAATAAATAGTAAAGACATCAACAATACACAATTCAAAGAGAGAGCAGCGGCAGCTGATCGCGCCAGCATTCACTCTCCCTTCCGGCAGCCATCTTGGAAACGGAACAATAAGAATCTTTAACATAGAAACATCCCCCCACAATGGTTCCCATTATGAGGGAAGGCACAATGTCCAGTCCCCAACCCCAGTCCACCCATAGTCGGGCCTATTGAGGCCTCCACAGTTGCCTCTACGGAGGTCCGATGTTCCAGGCCATTCTCGCCGGGTGTTGTTGCTCCGGCGTCGGGAGAGTCCTCACAGCGGCTTGGGACACCTGGAACGGCTGCTTCCTTACTGGAGACCGCGGCTTCCGAAGCCGACAAGGCCGCGACAGTTGGAGCTCCACCACTGGCGATCTCATCGAGAGATCCCAGGCTCCCGATGTTAAAGACAGCGCCACCACCCGCAGCTGCCCGCTCCACAGACCCGCAGCTCCGCGATGTTATTCTCGGCGGTCTCAGCTCACCGGAGCTCCAGCGCGGCGACCCAGGCAAGGCATCGCCCGCTCCACTCCGCGATAGCGCTCCAGCGCTGTGCCGCCACCGAAGCCGAAGGTGCTGGGCGGTCCCACAGGAAAACGGCGCTCCAAGCCCGCTGGTAGGCCGCGAGGACGGGTCGATGGTGCAGCCCGGAGAAAAGTTGCCTCTCCGACCAGGTAGGGACCTAGAAAGTAGTTTCCCCCTTCCCCCCCCCCCCTCCCCCCACATAAAAAAGTCTAGACCTCCTAAAAACAAAACACAAAACTCACTAAAAATTAAGGAAAAGAGTGAAAAAGACGGACAGCTGCTGGCTAGGCAGCCGTGCCCCAAGATGGCGCCCCCATAGTAGGATAAAATACACAAAGTACTGGAGTAATTTGAATGTAGAAACAAGGGGAACTGGTTTACAAAAAACGTGACACAAAGTGCTGGGCAAAGTGCTAACTCAGCAGGTCAGCCAGCATCCCTGGAAAATATAAGTGACGTTTCAGGTCAGGACTCTTCTTCAGAATCAGAAAGAAGGGTCCTGACCCAAAACCTCATCTATCCATGTTCTCCAGAGATCTTACCTGACTTACTGAATTAGCACTTTGTCCAGTGCTTTGTGTATTTTTCTGTAAACTAGTATCTGCAGTTCCTTATTTCGATATTCAACATAACCAGTTAAACCCCTGGCCCACTTAGGAAACCTGAACGGAAACCTCTGGAGACTTTGCGCCCCACCCAAGGTTTCCGTGCGGTTCCTGGAGGTTCCCGGAGGTTTTTGTCAGTCTCCCTAATGGTCGAAAGTGGTTTCCGCTTCTTCTATGTTCCGGTGATTATTTCAAAAAATTCAAAAACCAGCCGCGACTGTTGCTGTTTTAAAAATCGGTAATTTTTTAGTCGAAGCCGGTTGTGATGCTAGTTGAAGGTGGTTGCCGGAGGTTGCAGGTAGTGGAAGGTAAGACTCCGGCAACGACCTGCAACCTCCGGCAACCACCTTCAACGCACGGAAACCTTGGGTGGGGCGCAAAGTCTCCAGAGGTTTCCGTTCAGGTTTCCTAAGTGGGACAGGGGCATTCGGCTGTTGCCTCACAGGTTTAACGATCCAGTTTTAAAACTGACATTGGGTGCTGTCTGTGTCGAGTTTGCACTGCCTCCCGGTGACTGTGTCCAGGAATGAGTAGGTTAACCTATGATGAGCGTTTGTCGGCACTGGGCCTGTACATGCTGGACTTTAGAAGAATGAGGGGGGACCTCATTGAGACATACAGAATTGTGAAAGGCTTGGATGGAGGGGATGTGGAGAGGATGGGGGAGTCGAGGATTAAAGGTCATAGTCTCAGAATTAAAGGATGTTCTTTCCGGAAAGAGATGAGGAGAAATATCTTTAGACAAAGGGTGGTGAATCTGTGGAATTCTTTGCCACGGAAGGCTGTGGAGGCCAAGTCAGTGGATATTTTTAAGGCGGAGATACATAGATTCTTGATTAGTACAGGTGTCAGATGTTATGGGGAGAAGGCAGGAGAATGAGGTTAGGAGAGAGAGATAGATCAGCCACGATTGAATGGCAGAGTAGACTTGATGGGCCGAATGGCCTAATTCTACTCCTATCTCTTATAACCTTATGACTTTATAACCTTATGACTGCATGATTTGCTCCAGGCATTCCGGTTTCCTCCCACATCCTAAAGATGCATGTGTTGGTAGGTCACTTCACCGCTATAAATTGTTCTTAGTTATAGTTGGCTGACTGAGGGCAGTTGATAGGATTATGGGCAGATGGAGTTAAAATAGGAATTACATGAATGAGTTCTTGATAGTTTTTACAATCTCAGTGTGGTGTGTTGAAAAGCTGCCATTTTTTAGTTTAGTTTAGACAATAGACAATAGGCACCTTTCATAGACTGATGAACCCCAGATCCCGTTGTACTTCCCCTTTTCCCAACTTGACGCCATTTAAATAGTAATCTGCCTTCCTGTTTTTGCTACCAAAGTGGATAACCTCACATTTTATTCACATTAAACTTCATCTGCAATGCATCTGCCCACTCCCCCAACCTGTCCAAGTCACCCTGCATCCTCATCTCATAGCATCCTCCTCACAGTTCACACCGCCACCCACCCGTAGAAAACTCACACAGGTCGCAGGGAGAACGTACAAGTTCCATACAGACAGCACCTGCCGTCCGGGTCGAACCCGGGTCTCTGGCGCTGCAAGGCAACAACTCTACCGCTGAGCCAACATTCACTTTCTTCACTGCCTGCTATACCTGCATGCTTACTTTCATTGACTGATGAACAAGGACCCCTAGATCTGCCATGCATCTGCCCACTCACCAAACCTGTCCAAGTCACCCTGCATGCTCATAGCATCCTTCTCACAGTTCACACTGCCACCCAGCCTTGTGTCATCTGCAAATTTGCTAATGTTACATTAAATCCCTTCATCTAAATCATTGATGTATATTGGAAATAGCTGCAGTCCCAGCACCGAACCTTGCAGCACCCCACTAGTCACTGCCTGCCATTCTGAAAGGGACCCGTTAATCCCTACTCTTTGTTTCCTGTCTGCCAACCACTTCTCTATCCATGTCAGCACTCTACCCCCAATACCATGTGCCCCAATTTTGCCCACTAATCTCCTATGTGGGACCTTATCAAATGCTTTCTGAAAGTCCTGATACATTACATCTACTGGCTTTCCCTTGTCCATTTTCCTAGTTACATCTTCAAAAAATTCCAGAAGGTTAGTCAAGCATGATTTCCCCTTCGTAAATCCATGCTGACTCAGACCGATCCTGTTACTGCTATCCAAATGTTCAGCTATTTCATCTTTTATAATTGACTCCAACATCTTCCCCACCACCAACGTCAGGCTAACTGGTCTATAATTCCATGTTTTCTCTCCCCCGCCTTTCTTAAAAAGTGGGATAACATTGGCTACCCTCCAATCCCCAAGAACTGATCCTGAGTCTATAGAACATTGGAAAATTATCACCAATGAACCCACGATGTCTAGAGCCACTTTCTTAAGTACCCTGGGATGCAGACCATCAGGCCCTGGCGATTTATCAGCCTTCCGTCCTATCAGTCTACCCAACCATTTCCTGCCTAATGTGGATTTCCTTCAGTTCCTCCATCACCCCAGATCCTCTGGCCTTTAGTATATCAGGAAGATTGTTTGTGTCCTCCTTAGTGAAGACAGATCCAAAGTACCTAGACAATAAACAATGGCGTCAAGTTGGGAAAAGGGGAAGTACAACGGGATCTGGGGGTCCTTGTACATCAGTCTATGAAAGTAGGCATGCAAGTACAGCAGGCAGTGAAGAAAGCGAATGGCATGTTGGCCTTTATAACAAGAGGAATCGAATATAGGAGCAAAGAGGTCCTTCTGCAGTTGTACAGAGCCCTAGTGAGACCACACGTGGAGCATTGTGTACAGTTTTGGTCCCTTGTTCTTCTTGGTTCTTGGTTTCTTGGTCCTCCAAAATATTCCAAATGGAATTTAAACTGGAGGTGGTGAAGGGAGGGCTTAAGCCAGAAAGGGTTATTGGGAAGAAAGAGCTACTTTAAATTTAGTTGCATCTGGTTGGGTAACTATAGTTGGGTGGAGATTATTCCATGCTTTAATTGTGCGGGGGAAGAACGCATTGCTGTACACATCTGTCTTTGTAGCCGGGATCACAAATCGGATCGAATGCCCTCGTCGGCTCCTAATTGGTTTGGATTTGGTGTAGGTCTTGTAATCTATGTCTAGCTGACGATTTAACATTTTGTAAAAACAGGTGTGCTTCACGTCTGTCTTGGAGAGGGTTCCACCCCAGAGAATTCAGAAGTTTGGTGACACTCGCTTCTCTCTCATAGGTGTTAGTAACAAATCGAGCTGCCTGTCTTTGGACACGTTCGATGGAATAAATGTTTTTATTTGTGTATGGGTCCCATGCTGCAACTGCGTAGTCCAAATGAGGTCTAACGAGGGTGAAGTATAGCTTCTCCTTGACAGAAGTTGAACAATGATGAAAGTTGCGCCGCAGGAAGTTTAGGACACCTGTTGCGTTCACCGTTGCATGATGAGTCTGACCATTCCAACGCAGATCATTCTGCAATTTGATGCCAAGATACTTGGTTTGTTTGGATTCTTCAAGGGTGGTACCAAGTATGTTGTAAGATGTTTCGCCTGGATTCCTCTTTCTGGTGACATGCATGGTTTCACATTTGGAAGGGTTGAATTGCATGCCCCATTGTTGTGACCACTCAACCATAGTCCCTAATTTGAGGAAGGACATTCTTGCTATTGAGGGAGTGCAGCGTAGGTTTTCAAGGTTAATTCCCGGGATGGCGGGACTGTCATATGCTGAGAGAATGGAGCAGCTGGGCTTGTACACTCTGGAGTTTAGAAGGATGAGAGGGTTTCTCATTGAAACATATAAGATTGTTAAGGGTTTGGACACGCTAGAGGCAGGAAACATGTTCCTGATGTTGGGGGAGTCCAGAACCAGGGGCCACAGTTTAAAATAAGGAGTAAGCCATTTAGAACCGAGACGAGGAAACACTTTTTCTCACAGAGGGTGAGTGTGGAATTCTCTGCCTCAGAGGGCAGTGGAGGCGGGTTCTCTGGATGCTTTCAAGAGAGAGCTAGATAGGGCTCTTAAAAATAGCGGAGTCAGGGGTTATGGGGAGAAGGCAGGAACGGGGTACTGATTGGGGATGATCAGCCATGATCACATTGAATGGCGGTGCTGGCTCAAAGGGCCGAATGGCCTACTCCTGCACCTATTGTCTATTGTCTATTGCCTATTGTCTACCTGTTCAACTCATCTGCCATTTCCTTGTTCCCCATAATAAATTCACCTTTTTCGGTCTTCAAGGGTCCAACTAAATTCCAAGTTTAGTTTATAGATACAGTGCGGAAACAGCACCGTCGTCCCACCGAGTCCGTACCGGCCAGCAATCCCCTTACATTAGCACTAACCTACTCACTTGGGACATTTTACAACTTCACCAAGCCAATTAAGCTACAAACCTGTCCATCTTGGGATGTGGGAGGAATCCTGAGCACCCGGAGAAAACCCAGGCTTGTCTTGGAGAGAACGTACAAACTTCATACAGACAGCGCCCATAGTCGGAATCGAACCCGGGTCTCTAGCGCTGTAAGGCAGCAACTCTACCGCTGCTCCACTGTGCCGCCATAGCTGTAGAAGAAGCTATGTATGTATATTATTTACAAGTTTACTCCCATAAGCTATCTTCTCTTCATAAATCTTTTAAGTCATCCTTTGCTGGTTTCTAAATATTTCCAATTCCTCCGGCTGACCACTCATTTGTTGCAAGATTGTATGAATTTTCTTTTAATTTGATACTCAGGAGTGGGGGGACGGGAGGGGGTCGGTGGCACCACGGTAGAATTGCTTACAGTGCTAGTGACCTGGGTTTGATCCTGACTATGTGTCTGTGTGGAGTTTGTACGTTCTCCCTGTGACCACATGGGTTTTCTCTGGGTGCTCCTGCTTCCTCCCACACTCCAAAGACTTGCAGGTTTGTGGGTTAATTGGCTTCGGTAAAATTGTAAATTGTCCCAAGTTTGTAGGATAGTGCTAGTGTACAGGGTGATCGCTGGTCGGCTCGGACGCGATGGGCCGATGTGCCTCTTTCCATGCTGTGTCTCTAAAGTCTAAAGTCTCACCCTATCTTCTTTAATTAGTCACAGATAGTGCACTCTTCTCAAAGGTTTGCTAAGATTTGTGAAATATATCCCAAAATGACTGCCACTACTTCCCGACCATCCTCCAGCAGTCAGTCTCTTTTCTGCGGCCACATACTCAGCCAGGAGACCCCTGTTCCTCTCAGTCAGCTATGCTGGGTGACACATGCTCGACACCAAACCCCCAAGATCAGAGTTCTGTATGGGATGCGAATATCAGACAGACAGAGAAAAAAGATTCAAGGATGAGCTCAAAGCCTCCATGAAGAAACACAACGTCCACACTGACTCCTGGGAAGCTTTGGGAAGGTTTAAGATGATGGGAGAAAAGATTTAATAGGAACCTGAGGGGTCACTTCTTCACAAAAAGGGTGGTGGGTGTATCGAATAAATAAGTAGCTGAGGCAGGTACTACCGCAACTTTTAAGAAACATAGACCAAGTGCAGACCCGTTGGGTCCCGTTCCCCCAACGCAATATTTCAACAAACTGTGCACGTGCGGCTGACAGACCTGCATTGCGCAGGCGCCACTGTGGCATTCAAAGTTGTGCTGTTGATGGCAGAAATTAAGTTTAAGTTAATAAAATGAAGAGAGGACCCGTGGAAGCGTTTGTAAAATGAAACAAAAGTTACCCGTGGAGCCGTTGTGTCCCCGTTGTGAGGCCAGGCAAGTAAAGGCGAAAGGAAAAAAAAATGGTGATCTGAAAAGCGACAAAGGCCCCAACTGCGCAGACGCGGCTGTCGGGTTCCCGTTGTGACACCAAAGATCCCGCACACGGAAATCATCCCCCAACTGCACAGGCGCGGCTGATGGGCCCGGCAAGTGGGGATACTGTATAAAGTTAATTTAAGTTAAAAATGTGAATAACTTGTAAAATATAACATCAATGTGAGCGAAACTTGGCTAATGCACACCCCAGGACAATGATGAGTAAGGTGGGCCAAAAATTGTCGCTCTATCGTGTACCGTTTTGGCAGAGTTTCGGGAACACGCATATATCCAAACAAACAAACAAGATGAGAGTTTTAGTAATATATATAGATAGATTTAGACAGGTATGTGGATAGGGCAGGTTTAGAGGGATTATGGACCAAACGCAAGCAGATGGGATTAGTGTAGATGGGATATGTTGGTCGATGTGGGCAAGTTAGCTGAAGGGCCTGTTTCCTTGCTGGATGACTTAATGAGTCTATGACTGCTCAAACTGGAGAAAGAATATTGGGGATGTATTAGGAACCTCGAGGCTATACATTAGAAGCACAGAGAAGTCCTGCGTAAATGGCTCAAAGAACAGAGTACCTCACAAACTACCCAAACTTCTCTTCCCATTAAATACCGCCTGCTCCATTTGTGGAAGAGCCAGTGGTTTCAACATTGGCATCATTTGTCATCTCACCAACCACAGAATACCTGTAGGTAAATGGGTTGGTTGTAATTGTGTATTGTCTTTCTGCTGGCCTGGTTAGCAGGCAACAAAAGCTTGTCCTCCGGAGGACGTGACAATAAGCTAAAATAAACGCAACTAAACTAGGCGTGGAAACGAGTCTGGATAAGGGTTCCCACCCGAATCCTCGCCTATTCTATTTCTCCAGAGATGCTGCCTGACCCGCTGAGTTACTCCAGCATTTTGTGTCTATCTTCAGTGGAAGCAAGCCACCCTTGATCCCAGCCAACATTAACAAATCTTGTTCTCATCCTTTGTAGCTGCCTTTATTTAAATTTAGAATATTGTATTTGGCACAAGTCTCTCGGTCTAATTTTAAATTCTATCATGCTGTGATCATTTATTCTGATGGGATCCTTCATCATTAGGTTGGCCCTTCTCATTACACAATACCAGATCTAATCTAACCAGCTCATTACTTGGTTTTTCCAACATAACGCTCTAAGAAACTGCACGGAATATATCCACTGAAATCATGTACCAGATGACCTTTGCCAATCTTATTTGTCCAATTTATATGATGAGTAAAGTTGTGCCTGATCTTCACAGTACCTTTCATACAAACACCCTTTATCCTTTGATTTATACTGTCCCGTGATAGAGCTGCTGCTAGGGAACCTAAATATTAATTCCACCATCTCATAATTTATTAACTAAACTACTCCATCTCCTTTTTCTTCCTGTCTTTCCTTCAAAAATGACAAATACATTTGGACTTTCTGTTCCCAGCTTTAGTCACCCTGCAACCACATCTCTGTGTTAGTTATCACATCTCTCCATAAATTTTTATTTGTGCTGTCAATTCATCTGTCTTGTTACAGATGCTGTGTGCATTCAGATAAAGAGGTTGGGGTGTTATCTTATTATATTTCTTTATTCTGACTTGGTTTGCTTGTGTGCTTTTGTTTCTTCCCGATACTGTTATCCTAGTTGTTGCCCTGCCCTTTACCTCCTCCTTTCTCTTTGCCTTTCCAAATAACCTTCAGCTGACTCCTATTGTCTACTTACAACTCATTTTCTTCCCCTTCTGATTCTACCTTTGGATTCCCTTTCCCCCATCAGGCTGGTTTAAACTTTGTATAGGAAGGAATTGGCAACATGGTGGCGCAGTGGTAGAGTTGCTGCCTTACAGCGCCAGACAACCGGGTTCGATCCTGACTACGGGTGCTGTCTGTATGGAGTTTCTATGTTCACCCTGTGACCTGCGTGAGTTTACCCCAGGAGCTCTGCTTCCCTCTCATACTCCAAAAGATGTAGAGGTTTGTAGGTTAATTGGCTTTGGTAAAATTGTAAATTGTCCCTTGTGTGTGTAGGATAGTGTTAATGTGTGGGGATCGCTGTTCGGCGCGGACTCGGTGGGCCGAATGGCCTATTTGCGTGCTGTATCTTTAAACTAAGTTAAACTAAACTAAATTAAATTAAACTGCAGATGCTGGTATATACCGAAGATCTCAGCGAGGGCTCAGATAAATCTGACCCGGCCAGTAAGCATCACTGAAGAAGTCACTGGAAGTGTCTTGAGAGCAGTCAGTATTACGGTCGCAGATGTGCTGAAGGTTCTGACGTGTATGAAATAGACAAATCACCCAGGCTGGATCAGATATATCTGAGCCCTCGCTGAGATTTATGAGTCATTGTTAAATACAGGCAAGATGCTGGAAGACTGGAGGGAGGCAAATGTTGTGTCTCCAGGCCGGAAATCTCTCTCAAAACATGGGGGGGCCACAATTTCTTGGTGACCGCGCGTGCATGCGCACACTCGCACACACACGCACGCAAGGCTTTGGAGGCTTCAGCCGTGGGCCCTGTGGACGGTAATTTCAGCTCAATCCAGAGCTAAATCCAGCTCAACTCTTGCCTGTCTCGCTGGGTTAACCTACAGCCCTGCCTGGACTGAGGGGACACCAGTCCGGAGCTGTGGAGCTAGCGCAGCTTTTCCGCGGTGGCTGTAAGCCTGGGCCGTCGTTCCCATAAGTCCAGGCAGGGCTGTAGGTAAACCTGGCGGGACAGGCAGAATTGAGCTGGATTTAGCGCTGCTTCTCTGCGCTGGCTGTGGGTCTGGGGGCACCGCTCCCGTCTGACTCCCAACATCTCTGGCCACCCCCGGGTGTTGGGGGGGGGGGGGGGGGAGGGGATGCACTCGGGTGGGGACGGGAATGGTCCAGTGGCGGTTCGGCAGCGATTGCAGCGCTGGAGACCCGGGATTGATCCTGGCTGCGGATGAGGCGCTGGTCTGTGACCAGGGCTGCCAAGAGTGTTTTTCACTTGTGACCTATGACCTGGACATGCAATTCAAACACCGCTCTATGATCTTTGCTCCACGGACGTCTCCCTCCTCCAATCACCGCGCTCTATCCTCAGTCCCACCCCCCTACTTCCGCCTCTGATCGACACCTCCCTCCTCCAATCATCACGCTGAATCATCATGTCCCGCCCCCATTGCCTGCTGACTAACATCGCTCTCGTCCAATCAGCGCCCTCGATCAGCAGTCCCACTCCCATTCCCACTGTCTCGCGGAAAACGGAGATTTCACCGGGTTTTAAAATCCGGATTACAAAAAATGGGGGGCATCATCCCCCACCTCTCAAAACGGGGGGGGGGGGGGGGGGGGGGGGGGGGGGCCCCCCCGGGCCCCCCCGGGATTTCTGCCCTTGCCTCTATTCAAGATGGGCAACAGGGAAAACGTTGGGAACTATTGGCCAGTGAGCTTAACATCTGTGGTCAGAAAGTTATCAAAGAGTATTCCGAGGGATAGGATATACATGCACTTTTTATATTTTATTCTTAAAGTTTTATGTTTTATTCTTAATGGTTTACTGTATGTCGTGTTGTTACTTGCGAGCGGAGCAACAAGGCAAATTCCTTGTATGTGTACATACTTGGCCAATACACTCATTCAATTATTCATTTATTCATTCATTTATTCAAACTCATTCATTCATTTATTCATTAGATGGACAAGGGCTGATCAGGGACAGTTGCTGTTTGTCATCTATCAATGATTTGGATGAGAACGTACATGGCATGGTTAGCAAGTTTGCAGATGACACAAGAGTGAGTGGTTTTGTAGATAGTGAAGAGACCAGTTGAGCAGGTAGGATGAGGAATTGTTGGTGGAATTTAATACAGTGAAATGTGAGGTGTTGCATTTTGGAAGCACTAACCAGGGCAGAACCTACATAGTGAATGGTAGGGCTCTGGGGAGTGTTAAAGAGCAGAGAGGTATAGGAGTACAGATACATAGTTCATTGAAAGTGGCATCACAGGTAGATACCGGTGGGGGCGGTGCGAGACAGCTGCCCTGCCAGCAATATGTTCGTCGTTACTACATTTTGGGGTTTTTTTAGTGTCCAAATGTGTGTTTTAATGTCTCTTGGTGTGTTTTGTTTGGGGGGTGGTGAGGGGGGGGTAAGGGGGGAACCGCTTTTGGTCGCCTCCTCCATGGAGAGGCGACTTTTTCCATGTTGCCTCCCTCGTGGCGAACGCCATGGATTGGAGCGGCCTTTCCCGGAGTCGGGCCCGGAGTTTCAGCAGCGGACTCAGCGTGGACATTTCATCGCGGAGTGGGCGAACCCTTGCCGGGGTCGCCAGAAGCGAGTGCTCCGATTGCTGGCCCGCGGACTGTTACATCCTGAAGCCGCGGTTAGCCGAGCTTCTAGCCGCGAGCCTGGGACCCCTCGCTAGGGATCGCCGGAGAAGAGCTCCGACCGCCGGCCCGCGGCCGATAACATCCTGAAGCGGCTGTCTGCGGAGCTTATAGCCGCGCCGTGGACTTACCATCTGGAGCCTGGGTTCCCTTGCCGGGGACAGCCAGAGAAGAGCTCCGACCGCCGGCCTGTGGCCTACAACATTCTGAAGCCACGGTCTCCGGTAGGAAAGCGCCGATTCGGGTCCTACAAGCCGCGGAGTGTGTTCGACCGTCCCGACGCCGGAGTTTCAACCATCCTGATGAGAGGGCCTGTAACTCGGGCCGTCTGTAGCAGCGACTACGGAGGTTTATGGCCTGATGGTCTGCATCCCAGGGTACTTAAGGAAGTGGCTCTAGAAATCGTGGATGCATTGGTGATAATTTTCCAATGTTCTATAGACTCAGGATCAGTTCCTGTGGATTGGAGGGTAGCTAATGTTATCCCACTTTTTAAGAAAAGCGGGAGAGAGAAAACAGGGAATTATAGACCAGTTAGCCTGACATCGGTGGTGGGGAAGATGTTGGAGTCAATTATAAAAGATGAAATAGAGGGATATTTGGATAGCAGTAACAGGATCGGTCGAAGTCAGCATGGATTTACGAAGGGGAAATCATGCTTGACTAATCTTCTGGAATTTTTTGACGATGTAACTAGGAAAATGGACAAGGGAGAGCCAGTGGATGTAGTGTATCAGGACTTTCAGAAAGCATTTGATAAGGTCCCACATAGGATATTAGTGGTAGGGGTAGGGTACTGACATGGATAGAGAAGTGGTTGGCAGACAGGAAACAAAGAGTAGGGATTAACGGGTCCCTTTCAGAATGGCAGGCAGTGACTAGTGGGGTACCGCAAGGCTCAGTGCTGGGACCGCAGATATTTACAACATACATCAATGATTTAGATGAAGGGATTCAAAGTAACATTAACAAATTTGCAGATGACACAAAGCAGTTTTGGTCCCCTAATTTGAGGAAGGACATTCTTGCTATTGAGGGAGTGCAGTGTAGGCTTACAAGGTTAATTCCTGGGATGGCAGGACTATCATATGCTGAGGGAATGGAGCGGCTGGGCTTGTACACTCTGGAGTTTAGAAGGATGAGAGGGTATCTCATTGAAACATATAAGATTGTTAAGGGTTTGGACACGCTTGAGGCAGGAAACATGTTCCCGATGTTGGGGGAGTCCAGAACCAGGGGCCACATTTAAAGAATAAGGAGTAAGCCATTTAGAACGGAGACGAGGAAACACTTTTTCTCACAGAAAGTGGTGAGTGTGGAATTCTCTGCCTCAGAGGGCGGTGGAGGCAGGTTTTCTGGATGCTTTCAAGGGTGAGCTAGATAGGGCTCTTAAAAATAGGGGATATAGGGAGAAGGCAGGAATGGGGTACTGATTGGGGGTGATCAGCCATGATCACATTGAATGGCGGTGCTGGCTCGAAGGGCCGAATGGCCTACTCCAGCACCTATTGTCTATTGTCTATTGTCATTTATATGTGTATGTGATAAATAAAACTGATTGATTGATATGATGGTCAAACCGGCTTTTGGCACATTGGCCTTCATCAGTCAGAGCATATGAGTATAGAAGTCGGGAGGTCATGTTTTAGTTGTTTAAGACATTGGTGAGCCCGCATTTAAAGTATTGTGTTCAGTTTCGGGCACCATGTTATTGGAAATATTTTGTCAAGCTGGAAAGAGTGCAGGTTTACGACTTACGATCTGCAGAACACAAATTTCACAGTACCTTAGTTGGTTAAGTGACAATAAATGCAAACTTAAACTTGAGCTAAATGCTTTACAGTGCATTATTTTGATTCAATGATTTACAAGGATGTTGCGGGGTGGAAGATTGCAACCTTCACGTGGTCCGCCCTGTTTTGACTAATGCAATCAACTCGACGTGCACAAACGGAAGATCAAATAGAACAAGTTGTCTAACAACTTTAGGCTGTATACGCCACACGAAAGAAGAAGAAGAAGAAGAAGGATATTGCCAGGAATCGAGTGCCTGAGCTATGGGGAGAGGTTGGGCAAGCTAGGACTCTATTCCTTGGAGCACATAAAAACCCAAATATATACAACCAGACAAATAAATAAACAATAGTGAATAGTGCAAAGTTAAAAATAATGCCCCCAAGTCTTTATAGTTCAAAGCCTATTTGGAGGTTGTGCTCAAGGACATTTTCAAAGCCTCCTTGACTGATTCCCGCATTTTGTGTCTATCTTCGGTATAAACCAGCATCTGCAGTTTAGTTGTTTAATTTAGTTTAGTTTAGTTCAAAGCCTCCTTGACAATGTGTAACATGTCCACTGACCCTTGATCATTCTTGGGCCATGACCACTATAAGATGGAGGAGGAGCACTCTCGGGATGGCACTATGATCTTCACATCAACGAGTCAGGAGTGTGTGAACCCCCATCTAAACAATGGAAGGGGCGCACCACCTCAAACTGCGCACTCGCACATCGTATTGAGCATCTCCTGCCCCAGGGACAACAGTCCCTGCAGGTTCCCCAATTGCTTAATCGGCTACCTCAGAACCCCTGAAACTGGACTGCACGAAGGTCTCCCTTGATCGCAAAGATCTGCCTCTCTAAAGCTTTTTAACATTCTGAATGCATCTTCAAAACCCAGATTAACATACTCTGCTGCAAAACTACTTTTATCTGTCTCATCAGAACCATAACCCATAAACCATATCACTTCAGTCAATCTGCACTGTAATCTTCTCTTAATTATATTCTTAGGCCTCCTTCAGTCTTTGCTGACCATGGGTGTCTCCAGGGTTGGAGGACACCTGTGCGTGACTTTGTTTAACGTGGGGAGACTGGTGCCACAGACAGCTACCACACGGTCCTTGACAGATCTGGGTCATGATCCAGTGGCATGGAGTCCAAGACGACTGGAGACCCTTTTCTGCTGCAGCCTTCATCCGCCTTCCCAGCTGTTGTGATGCTCCATTAAGGCCAGCCATCATCCTCCGCCTGTTCCACCGTTGAGGTCTTGGTTGGTTTGCTCTTTGTCAGAGTCCTCCCCCTCGACCTTACCGCCATGGGTGGCCCTACCAGGAGCATAGCTCCAGACGGCATCGCTCTCAGGATCTCAGGACCACACAAGCTTCTCCATCATGACAAGGTGACAATCCATGGAGATATTAATGATATATGGTTTGCCAAATAGGGAGAAAGATCTGCAGAAAGTAGAGCCATAGAGTCAATCAGCACAGGTACAACCCTTTGGCCCACCATTTACACAGACATTTACAGATTCAGTAGTTTTGATTTAGATCATGCTATAAATTTCAGATGGAGAATGGTACAATGTATTTGAAACATTGCCATTGCCCAGCTGTTCAAACTCTTCCTGTCTCTATGGAATCTCATTGATTAATTGTTTACCTGACAGGTTTAGTCACTGGAAATGTGCTCTGTTTAGGTCGGACTGAATAAAGTACTAGGCCATGGAATAATCTGATGGATGTCTTTAAAGTGATGAAGACATTTGAGACATATAGAACAAATGGATGGTGCAGATTTACCAAAACGTTTCACTTTGCAAAGACATTTTGTGAAGTGAAAATTTGAACATTGAAAGGTGTTTCCAATTAGCTTCAATGCAATGACTCAGGTTGAGTTCCAATGCTCATGAAGCTCTATGAAAAAAAACCTTTAATGCACCAAAAAGAGAAATTACATATTTATATCAAATAACATTATTAACAATTCGATCCCAAATTAAGAAATCATAAATTGAGGGTGGTGAATCTGCAGAGTTCGTTGCCACAGACAGCTGTGGAGCCCGTCAATGGATATTTTATGGCAGAGATTAACAGGACGGGAGATGAGGGTTATCGGGAAAATATGGCAGAGGTAACCCCTAATTCCCGCAGAGATTGACAGTACGGGATTATGGGGAAAAGACAGGAGAATGGGGTTGAGTTAATAGATCAGCCATGACTGAATGGCGGAGTAGACTTGAAGGGCCCAATGGCCTAATACCGCTCCTATAACATGAATTTTGATAAACATACATCATGTATCCTTTCACTAAGTGAAATGTTCACGATCCTGTGGTATCTTGACAGGGTGGACATTCCCTTATGGGAGAGGAGTCCGTTTTTCAAAATAACCATCTGGCAACTTCGGGGCAGAAATGAGGCAAGATTTTTTATCCCCTTTTTTTTAGTTTAGTTTAGTTTAGTTTAAAGATACTGAGTGGAAACAGGCCCTTTGGCTCACTGAGTCCGCTCTGACCAGCGATCACCCCGTGCACTGACACTATCCTACGCACACTATCACCCCGTGCACTGACACTATCCTACGCACACTATCACCCCGTGCACTGACACTATCCTACGCACACTATCACCCCGTGCACTGACACTATCCTACGCACACTAGGGACAATTTACAATTCTTACCAAAGCCAATTAACTTTACAACCTGATCGTCTTTGGAGTGTGGGGGAAAACCAGAGAAATTACACACGGTCACAGGGAGAGAACGTACAAACTTCGTACAGACAGCACCTGTAGTCAGGATCAAACCCGGGTCTCTGGCTGTGTAAGGCAGTAACTCTACCGCTGCGCCATCGTGTCTTTGGGGAAAATATTTAGGATCAAGGAAGTTGCTTGATTTATATGGAACGATACAGCACAGTATAACACAGAAACAGGCCCTTCAGCCCATAATGCCCATGTTGAACATGATGCCAAGTTAAACTACCCCCCCCCCCTCCTGTCTGCACATGCCCTTCCAATTGTTGCATATCCATGTGTCTATTTAAAAGCTTCTTAAATACTACTATCGTATTTGCCTCCACCACCATCCCTGGCATCACACTCCGTGGAAAAAAACATCCCACACACCTCCTTGCACCTATGATCCATCACCATAAGTTATAACCTCTAGTTCTTGATGTTTTGACTCTTAAGAAAATTAATTTGACAATCTATCATATCCATGCCCTCTCATATTATATTTCTATCAGCTCAGCCCTCAATCTCTGAGAAGGTGCAGAGAAAACAATCTCTTGGAAACAATCCCAAAATATACTGTTGAAGACTATCTCTCTCTAGGTATTACCTGCAATATGACTTAATCATTTGCTGCTCAACTCTCTGATGTTCCAGAGAAAACAATCTCCTGGGTTAAGTAATCCCAATAGGCACTGATGATGACTGCCATTCTCTAGCTATTACCTGCATGACGACTTTATCATTGCTGCTCCACAGCAAAATAACATACCTCCTTGCACATTGTAGATAGACAGCTTCACAATAGCAATAACATCCTGGTCCATGGGTGTGGCAGTGAAGCCATATGAAGGGAGCGACAACCCAGCCACATCCTCGATGTCAATGGGATGCCTGGGCTATTGTTTTCAATGAGCAGACTGCATTGCCCAGGTTATGTTACGCACTATATGTTTGATGAATGAGGACATTCCACTCCAATTGAGCCCAGTGTCATCTATGTGCTTAGGCGAGTTGCCACCTCTGTCAATAAATCCTTCAGTTTCGTTTAAGCCCCGTCCCACTTTGGAAACCTGAACGGAAACCTCTGGAGACTTTGCACCCCAACCCAAGGTTCCGTGCGGTTCCCGGAGGTTTTTGTCAGTCTCCCTACCTGCTTCCACTACCTGCAACCTACCGGCAACACCTGCCAACTACGGGAACCGCACGGAACCTTGGGTGGGGCGCACAGTCTCCAGAGGTTTCTGTAAGGTTTCCTAATTGGGACAGGGGCATAATAGAGATACAGCACAGAAACAGGCCCTACAGCTAAACGTGTCCACGCCGACCACTATCCCCGCACAATAACACTATCCTACACACACTAGGGGAAATTTACATTTATGCCACGCCAATTAAACCTGCAAACCTGACGTCTTTGGAGTGTGGGAGGGAAACCGAGAGATCTTGGAGAAAACCCAACAGGTCACGGGAGGAACGTACAACCCTATACATACAGCACCTGTAGTCAGGATTGAACCCGGGTCCTCTGGCGCTGTGAGGCAGTAACTGCCACCGCAGTGCCACTGTGCCGCCCAGAAATACTTCCTTTGTTTTCCTCTGCTACAGTATCTGCACTTGCTGCCTCCACGAGATTTGCAGGTTTTTTATGTTTCTTGAAAATTAAAATCAGCCATGCTGACTTTAATTTATCAGCGGTTTTCAGTTCACGCTCACCTCCCTCACATTCTTTCACGTCTTGTCTTAGTTTCTTTGGATCATCATCAACTCAAATTTAGGGTTGCATGCCGTGATTGGGATCTTCCAAACTACGCCCTTTATTCATCTCTCCATTTTAAAATTTCTGTCCTTCACAACACATAATGCACTTACAGATAACACTTCTGGCCACTAACTGTATTTTGTTTGCATTGTTAAGGATTGTTCACAATGCATGATTTAATGAGTGGCTCATAGCTACAAAAATGCTCCCCTTTTTCACTTCTGTTTACACTATGCATTACTATTTACAGCATGCCATGGTTCTTGCAGAAGGTGCCAGCCCAATGGTGCAACTTTATTGTCCCATGCACCAAGGTACAGTGAAATTATTTTTTGCATACCATTAATATTAATACATATTTTGATGTTGTCGAGCTGGAAGGGTGCAGGGAAGATTTACGAGGATGTTGCCAGGACTTGAGAGCCGAGCTCTAGGGAGAGGTTGAGCAGGCGAGGACTCTCCCTGGAGTGCAGGAGGATGAGGGGTGATCTTATAGAGGTGTTCCAAATCATGAGAGAATAGATCGGAAAACGCACTGAGTCCTTGCCCAGTGTAGGGAATCGAGAACCAGAGGACATCGGTTTTAAGGTAAGGGGGGAAAGATTTAATAGGAACTTGAAGGGTAACTTTATTTACAGAAAGGGTGGTGGGTGTATGGAACGAGCTGCCGGAGGAGGTAGCTGAAGCAAATACTGTCGCAACGGTTAAGCACCATTAGACAAGTACATGGATAGGATAGGTTTAGAGGGTTGAGCCAAACGCGGGCAGGTGGGACTAAGTGTAGATGGGACATCTTGGTCGGTGTGGGCAAGTTAGGCTGAAAGGCATGTTTCTACACTGTATGACTAAGACTAAAAACACAATCAAGTTAAGTACAAGATATAGGATCATACACTGAGATAGTATACAAGAGATGTCTATTTGGGACATATTTTTTAAAAATAATAACTTAGGGTGCTTTGAAGGATGAACATATAAATCTAATGCATCCTGAGCAATGAGATATCAAAGATCTTGACCAAGACAAAATGACATGAGAGGTAGTACAAAATGAAATGACTAACAGGCGGAGGAGATCAGTGCACTTTCCATTAACCCTGCAGTCATTGAGGTTGCGGTGAAAAATCAAATCAAACCTCTGTCAATCAAGAATGCTTATGTCTGTTTTTGTGATGTACCCTTTGTAAAATATAATGTAATTTTTACCAGCTCAGTTTGTGAATAATTTTAAGTGGAATGTATGTTTTATCTTCAAAGTGAAGTCACGTTTCTCACTTCAAGACTTCTTTGAGGCTGACTGAATAATTGATTCATTGATCAAAACGTAGGTTTACATAGAAACATAGATGCAGGAGTAGGTCATTTGGCCCTTCGAGCCATTCAATATGATCAAGGCTGATCATCAACATCAGTACCCCATTGGTACACAAAATGCTGGAGAAACTCAGCGGGTGCAGCAGCCATCTATGGAGCGAAGGAAATAGGCAACGTTTCTGGCCGAAACCCTTCTCAGACTGATAGGGGATGGAGGGAGGAAGGAAGGAAAAGGAGGAGGAGGAGCACGAGGGCTGACGGATGGGAGGAGGACAGCCCGAGGCCTGGGAAGGGGAGGAGACAGCAGAGGGCTAACAAAATTGGGAGAATTCAATGTTCATGCCCGCAGGCTGGAGACGGAATATGAGGTGCTGTTCCTCAATTTCCGGTGTTGCTCACTCTAGCATGGAGTAGGACCCGGACAGATGAGGGCGGACGGGAACGGAGGGAGTTGAAGTGCTGAGCCAAGGGAGGTCAGGTAGGTTCTTGCGGACAGAGCGGAGGTGTTCGGCGAAAACGATCGCCCAACCTCTCTGTCGTCTCCCCCAGTACCCCCATTCCTGCGTTCTCCCCATATACCTTGATTCTGTGCCCTAAGATTTACATGTAAGTCTCTTCAATACATCCAGATTGGCTTCCACTGCCTTCTGTGGCAGAGAATTTCCACCGATTCACAAAACTCTTTGGGTCCAATGAATGAATACAAGCTCAGTTGACCCATTCTTTCATCATATGGTCAGTCCCGCCATCCCGGGAGAATAACCTGGTGAACCTACACTGCACTCCCTGCCAACCTGACAAATGGTAAGAAATATTATGGATCAATCTAAGGTTAAAATAATCACCAACAGAAGGGGACATTCCATTTGGATGGATATAGATCTGTCTAGGTCAACTAGAGTGAAAGACTGGCAGACAAAACTAATTGAACAATGGACAACCCTTCAGGAGATGATGGCTCAAATATGCACAAGGTAGGTTTCATAAGGTATGTAAAGCAGGGCAATTAATGCTGGGTGGCTCAAAATAAAGCAAAGTTAAAGTGAAGTTAAATTTAAAGTTAAGTACAATTTAAGTTAAATAAGTGAGAACAAGTTTGATTACAAACATGTAAAGGGAAGATAAAAAGAAAATAATGCGAAACAAGAGAATTTCAGGCAGCAAACTTGAAAGAGAATCCAAAAATCTTTTATAGGCATGTAAACAGTAAAGGGCCTGTCCCACGGGCATGCACTCCATGCGGCAAGCTCGATATAACGGGCGGTCCCCACCAGCATGCGCCGCATGCGGCAAGTGCGACAAAACAGAAGCAGGGGGCCATGCGGAGGTGTAGTGAGTGACATGAAGTGCGACCAAAGTCCCGGGATGTTCGTGCGTGACATACGGCATTGAAGGTTGGTGCGTACGGCGTTCGAGGCGGCTGCGGGCCTGCTGGGCCGTTGGCGCAGGATTTTTGAACGCGATTCAGTTTTTTCGGAGCCCAGCGCGATGTCGGGACCAGCTCCGCACACACCATACGGCTCCGCGATCAAATGTGCGCGGACCACCACGAGGGCCGTACGGTTACAACGCGACCACGTTAGGTCGCGCCTTGCCACATGCAGGCGCATGCTGGTGAAACCAGCCCTTTAGTCACGCTTGTCGCGTGGTCGCATGCCCGTGGACAGGCCCTTAAGGGAATGTTCCAGCCGATGATGGGTTGGCCAGGCAGATAAACGACGATCCATCCTGGAACATAGATCAAGGCATGATGTGAAGATTTTATCTGTAGGGAGGAACTGCAAAGCTGGTGTTACACCAAAGATGGACACAAAGTGGCTGGAGTAGTAACTCAGGGGCCAGGCAGAATCTCTGGAGGGAAAAGGATAGATACGACCTTGGTAAGCCATCAAAAAGGCCAAAAGGGACCTTCTGCTCCAATCGGAGATGATGGAAAGATGTTCGGGCCTAATGCAATCACCTCCTACAAGGCAAATTAGGAGGTAGCTCGAATGTCGCGTAGCATCACTCCCTGATGAGCTCAATCGTTTTACGGCACGCTTTGATAGGGAGAATACTGATGTGCCTTCCCGATCTCCTATGCGATGAGTGGTATTTCAGTCACTAGGCTGACGTCAGGAAATCCTTCAGAGAGCGGTGAAGCCTCGAAAAGTGCCTGGACCTGATGGTATAACGGCGTGTCTAAAACCTGTGCGAGACCAACTGGCTGGAGTTTTTACGGACATTTTCAACCTCTCAATTCCTGAGGTCGAGGGTCCCAGCCTCGCCTTTAAAAGGCATCAATTATACCAGCGCCAAGAAGAGTAAGGTGACATGCCTCAATGACTATCGACCCAGGGGCACTAACTCGGTGGGTGACGAAGTGCTTTGATAGTTGATCATGGCCCAAATCAACTCCTACTCGACAAAAACTGGACCCACTGCAGTTCGCTTACCGCCACAACAGATCACGGTGGATGCGATCTCGCTGGCTCTCCACTCCGCTCCTGGGGACCACTTGGACAACAAAAATCATATGTCAGGCTGTTATTCATTGAGTACAGTCGGATTTAATACAATATCCCTCCAAGCTGGTTACCAAATCGCAGAATGGGTCTCTGCGCATCCCTCTGCAATTGGATCCT